>NC_084887.1:6217500-6517500 GCF_958979055.1 Alnus glutinosa | reverse complement strand
CAAGCAAGGGATGCCTGTTCGTTTGAATAAAGGTGCATAGTTGCTCTCTTATGCTTTTTTTCTTTTTATATGTAATTGGCTCCAATGGGAGGGGGAATAAGTTATTCAAACCAATGACCTATGCTTCATGCTCTCTAATGCTTTCTGTCACTTACATGCAAATGAAAGGCTTGGTATTATTCATGGTGTGCAGGTGTTGTGGAGCTTGTTTCAGACTTCGTTGTTTGTGAGGAGGGAAACCCTTTGTCACCCGAGTCAGCTCGCACACTGGTTAGTTTCATGGTTTTATTGCTCTATTAGTGAGTTACCTAGGCTCCCCCAACAGGATGATGTTTGTCGAAGTCTTACACCAGGAGTTTCCTCTTTTCCCTTTTTGTTTTCTTTTCTGTTTTGAATGGAATGGGGAATGCTTTATGTGTCTTTTCTGTCGTGGTTCATTATTACTTGCTTATGCATGGTATCAGTTCCAGTAGTGTCATTTGGTATTCTGACGAAATCTTGGGTGGTTCCCATCCCGCAATACCATCAAACCAGCCATTTCTGCGTGGTTAGAGCATATTGCATCTGACATGTAAGCGCCTTTTGTTTATATTCTGCATACTTATTATTTCAATTGGGGGACATCCTCCATTGGGTGCATTGAGGTACAACCTCTGTTTTTTTTTTCGCTTCAATTATTCAACTTTCTGGTTTGTCCAAATTGTGCAAAGCATAAAAGTCATCACATGGGACATGTAATAAAATTTTCAATGCTTCCCCCACCCCCACACCTCAAAAGTCTGTGTGTGTATGGGAGCCGCAAGTTGTTAACATTGGTATTAGTTGTTTCTCTGTTTTCTTCTTCTATTTATTTGTTTTTGAAATAAAAGGTTGAAGAAACTGATGTGATTAAGGCTTTTCTTGTTTGCTTGCAGCGTTTGTTAGGGATCATGATGGCTACCTTCCGGCTTGGGTTGATCTGCAGATGGAGCCCTGAGGAATTTGAACTTTATATTGAAAGGCCAGACGATTCTGATGTTGAATCTGCATAAGCACTTGTTTAAAGTTCAAAACAGGTTTTGCAGATTATATAAAGGAGAGAGAGAGCAGATTTATTAGTTGGATGGGCGCACAAACCTGGTGTGGGCAGTCTTCTCTCATTGTGGTAAATGGTAATGGATGATAACCTGTTTTCGCAATGCCAGTGGAGTTGAAACAGTTTATAATTTTGTGGTGCAATCTGATCAAATGCATTTTTGGTATCAAAGGACTTAATTATGTATCCTATTTCGTTATAACGTAATTTTTTGTTTTTTTTTTTGTTTTGTTCTCTTCCTTGTCAGCCACCGCTGAAATCCGGATGGAATGAATACCCTTTGTGCTATATATGAATTGGAAGAAAATCTTACTTAGAAATTACTTGCAGATTGGTAATGTTTCGTACAATTTAGTTGTACATCACTTCTGGTCATCTGCTCTCTTCTCTTTTCTTTTTTTTTTTTCTTTTTTTTTTTTTTTTTTTTTTTTTTTGTGTTGTTCTGGGCATCACGCCAGTCCCAGCCAGACATTGCCAGTTGTCAGCCCAAGGCTGGCCCGGGTCTGAATTTATTCCAACCCCATTAAGGGTCAGCCCAACCCCCCCCCCCCCCCCCCCCCCCCCCCCCCACATCTCCCTCTCTCTCTCTCTCTCTCTCTCTCTCTCTCTCTCTCTCTCTACGTTTTTTTTGGTGGGTTTGGGAAATGAATAATTCTGTTCCTAACCGCTGCTGGGCTCGACTTTATGATGTTTGTGTATATGATAGCCCTAAAGATTGCAAAATATGCCTTCGAAGATGTTAAGCAAGTAATCATTGTGATAAGCGAAATTCTCCTTTTAACCGGTTCATTGGGCGACGACATGGTAATGTTAAAGAGTAATGCAATATACTACGCCCATATTTTATTGGATTGATGTGGCAATGTCTAATAATATATTGCGCCCTTATTTCATTAGGCTGATGTGGTTGGGCTGAGAAGTGATGCCACCCATCGGTCCTTGTTAAATTTTTTTAAAGGTTGTCACATTAGTCCGTTAGAATGGGGTGAGATGATGTAGTATATAACATTTTTCTAAGAGTAATGCTATTTAGTAGACTTATATGACTGAAATGATGTGGTAGTGAAAATCAGATTTTATTTTTATTTTTATTTTTATTTTTCTACAAGTGTTGATCTATGGGCTGATTCTCACTACCAAATCATCAAGTCCTATAGAAGTTTATAAATAACATTGCTTTTTCTCTAATGTTAACTAGCCCATAGGAGTTGTAACGTAAAAAGCCATTTATTTCAACCTCAATGGGTGATTGATATTGGATTAAAAAAATTTAATTGGTGGCTCCTATATTCTAGTGACATTTTTTTAAAAAAAAAAAGCTTAATTAGTGGCGGTGCCATTTTTCTTGGTTCCTTTTTCTCCTTCGTCCACTTTGATCTCATTTTGTTAATGTGACGTTGCCAATTAGCTTTTGAATTTTATTTTGTTAATTTTTAATAAGGCCCCTATCAATATGATATGCACCAAAAAAAAAAAAAAAAAACACTATTCTTGAACTCATTTAAATCTCATGGAATTATTTATGTTGAATACTATCTTTAGCAAAATTGAGAATTGAACATTTACTCAAAAAAAATATAATCATGGTCAATTTCATATTTTTTTTTTAATTTTTTTTTTATTTTGATTATAAACTATGAAAATCAGTCTTTTTTTTTTACTTTTTTTTTAAAAAAAAAATAAATAAAAAATAAAAAATAAAAAAATCTTTTTGGACAAAATCATGGTAGGCCTACCAAGCCCTAATCCCGTCAAATTTAGATACTATTCTTGTAACGCCCCCAATAATTATACCTAATAAAATCACATGAAGTGTTTTTAACATGCTTAAATCATGTTAATACTTGACTACGTACCCAGCGACATAAAATTATAATATACATTAATTGACAGAAGCTCGACCGAAAAAACACATCCTTGATCGATCATGATTACGCTAAAATCATGAGTGGCATACTCAAGAATGAGAATCCAATGGTGAAAGTAGTTTAATCCTCCACGGAAAAGATATGGAAGAGTGAGTGTTTAATATAATAAGAATAGACCTCAAACCAATCACTTTCATAATTTGTCTTGATTGTTAGTCCTCCTCATTTTGATGGTCACGTATATATTATTGCTGTTGCAAAAAGCCTTTTCATGAGAAGATTGCTTGGCCCTTGCCCACGGACACCGTCATTGGTCGAAATGGATATTTGGATAACAACACTGCTCGATCGGTCCTCCGGTGGTAGTTGGAAGTCGACGTCAGTGGTTGCCACTGACTGAGAAAGAGAGGGAGACAAATTAAGAGAAATTGATGGTTTATTTATTTATTTTATTAAAAATATATGTGGATAGTGAAAGACAATTGAAAGCACAGAATCCGGGGATACCTACAAAAACGAACCCAATCAAGACTGAGAGTCAATCAATCAAAATCACAAATTAATTAATCAAATAAATGCAACAAGAGCAGCAAGAACGATAGAGCTATTTAACATTAAAACTTCTTCATCTTCGGTTAGTCCTTCATCTTCAGTACTGGTCAGTCATGCACATTAACTTCTTGTAATTTATCTCAAGGAATTTTGAATAGCTTACAAAGATGACAAGTTAATGACATTTGTTGTAATTTAAATGGTCTGGTTCGCTAAGGAAGCATTACACCTTAGTGAGGATCAATGTTTACTTGAGGAAGCCCTGATGTATTTCGGATATTATTGCGTTTGAACGTTGTACTTAAAAGCTTTATTTATGAAATGTGCTCGATTCTAATAATAATAAAAAAAATAAAAAAAAAAATTTAAACTGCTTCAATATGTTTTTTTTTTTGTTTCTTTTTTCACACATTTTTTTTAAAAAATATTAACAATAAATTTTTCTCACAAAATAGACCACGTCAGTACGAATTAGGTGACGGAGCTCTCGGGAGTTCTCTCAAACATCCAGCATCAGCACGTCAAGATGATGATACTCTTGAAAGTCCACTGGAACAGCCGGCGTTAGCATGTAAATGTGACGGTGTTTTAGGGTTGATTCTTGAAGTCTTTATCTCCGATTCAAGTTAGCACATCAAGGCGACAGCTTCACAACTTCAACTAAAAAGATTACAGTATTATGTTGCAGAAGCATCTCGGGATCACCCTGCCTCGGATATACTGTCAAAACATATCAATTCGACTCGTGAAGAACTCCTCGGAATATATAGGAAGGTGTTTGAATATCTTTTATGGACTATGTCTGGGATTTATGGGCTAAGGATTAAATTCAGGACTCTCCATTATCGCCAAAAGACCTTGATCCCGAATATCTCGGGATAGACTCCCATCCCCAAAATCATGGGATAAGATGCCTATTAGCATGAAATCAGCTAAAGAATTAGTGTCCCACCCGAACTGGACTCCATGAAGATAAGTCTAAAGCTTGTTCAATCTGGGACTCAGACTCCTAATCCAACTGCACTCTATCACTTCAGTAATTTTAGAACTGTGTGCCTATAAATAGGTTGCTACCCAGTATAAATTTACACTCTAATATCTAAGTTTATTCTGCTCTCCAATACTCCCAAAACTGTAAAGTCGGCACTCCCGACAAGTTGTTTATTATTTTTTAGATCTTGAAGAAGAAGACGAATTATAAGATAACAACGAATTATTAAGCGATACGTCACCATCCTAAAAATTGTACCAACAATGAAAAAAATGCCATTGGGAGTGCTCTTAGCAATTAAAGCAAATATAGAGAGCAATGTAGCTCAGCCAAAATGTTTTTTTATTCATTTTTTCCTTCTCTCTCCGACTACAACAATCCTACTTCATTTTTTAAATAAAGAAAGAATATTAAAATAGAGTAGAGAAAAATCTAGAAAAAGTGTGATTTATTATGCTTTTAAAATATGAGTAGTTTATGATTTTATGGTGCAGTCTGATCAAATGCATTTTTGGTATCAAAAAGGATTTAATTATGTAACCTATTTCGTTATTACGTGAAAAATTAATTTTTTTTTAATTTTTTTTTGTCAGCCACCGCTGAAAATCGGTTGGAATACCCTTTGTACTATATATGAATTGGAAGAAATTCTTATTTAGAAATTGGGCCTTAATTACTGCATTAGAGGAGTGCACAATTAACATGTGCACTCCTCCCTCATCTGAGCCCCACCCTCTGGTCTTCTGCTGTCTTTTTTTTTTTTTTTTTTTTTTTGTTCTGGGCATCATGCCAGTCCCAGCCAGACATTGCCAGTTGTGAGCCCAAGGCTGGCCCGGGTCTGAGTTTATTCAAACCCCACTAGGCTCAGCCCAACCCTCCCCCCATCTCTCTCTCTCCCCACGTTTTTTTTGGCGGGTTTGGGAAATGAATATTCATTGCGCGACGACATGGTAATGTTAAGAGTAATGCGATATACCACGCCCTTATTTTATCACGTTGACGTGGCAATGTCTTATCATATATTGCACTCTTTATTTCATTAGGTTGATAGGCGTTGCCACTCATCAACCCTTTTTAAATTTTTATTTCAATGTTGTCGCATCATGAGTCCGGTGGAATGGGATGAGATGAGGGTGTAATATATAACATTTTTCTAAAAGTAATGCTATTTGTAGACTCATATACAACTAAGATGATATGGTAGTAAAAATCAAATTTTTATTTCTTTACAAGTGTTGATCTAAAGGCTAACTTTTACTACTAAATTATCAAGTTGTATAGCAGTCTTTAACAATTTACTACCTAACATTGTTTTTTTCTCTAATGTTAATTAGCCCATAGAAGTTGTTATGTAAAAAGCCATTTATTTCAACCTCAATGGGTGATTGATATTGGATTAAAAAATTTAATTGGTGGCTCCTATATTAACCTTAATTAGCGGCAGTGCCCTTTTTCTTGGTTCCTTTTTCTCCTTCTTACTTGAGATTTGAGCTATTCTACTATGATAAATGCTATAAACTACACTTTGATCTCATTTTGTTGATGTGACATTGCCAATTAGCTTTTGAATTTTATTTTTTTAATTTTCAATAAGGCCTTACCCTCAGGTACTTGTCCAAAAAGGACCTAGTTGGGCTCGCAATACAAAGGATCCACAAGTGCTCCGTCAAATCGAGTTGAGTAATAGCAACTAGTGAGTAGGAATTAATAGATATGAGTCTTGTCCCCTTTAACAGGAATATGATCCTCAAATGAAAGGTCAAGATTTAAAGTTGACGTATCTAATAGTGTATGTGAAGTCAATGTTCACACGTCTTTACATGCATTAACTTTAAATCTTGACCATAAAATAGATATTATCAATTTCATTTGAAATTGAGAGAATTCTATTCGCTTTTAACATCGTGTCCCTAAAGACTCGAACCCAAATCCTCTCCCTCTCCAAATCACTTGGGAATAACCTTATTGCAACTAAGCTACTCCTCCCGTTAGCGGACCTTAATCATCTTACTTGCATGCTATTAAAGACTAGAAGAGATTCGTATGAGGTGAAATGAGTAATGCTATACATTACATTTATATATAGACTTTTAGGGTGTGTTTGGGATTGTGATTTCGTAGAGAAAAAGTGCGATTTTAAACCAAATCACAGAAAATGAATTGTTTAGAAACTGCGTTTTTAAAAAATTGCAATTTGAAAATGCAGAAAAGTGCATATTTAAATCGCAGGCAATGTGGTACTTTTTTGAAAACGCAGTATTTTAAAAGGCTAACCTGCGATTTTGCCAAACGCTTAACTGCGTTTTTAAAAATCACTTTTTAAAATCGTACATTTTAAAATCGCCATTTTTAAATCTTACATTTTGAAATCGTAAACCCAAACAGACCTTTATTCTACTTTGTTAACGTGACACTACCAATAAGCTCTTGGATTTTTATTTTTATTTTTATATTTTTTAGCAAGGCATTATCCCTTGGCAGCCCTGCCCTAGACCCCTCCTTCCCCACCAAATTCCCGAAAGAATTTTTTTTTTTAATTTTTTAACAATGCTTAAATCATGTTAATACTTGACTACGTACGCAGCGAAATACAATTATAATATACATTAATTGACAGAAGCCCGACCAAAAAAACACATCCTTGATCGACCATGATTACGCTAAAATCATGAGTGGCATACTCAAGAATGTGAAAGTAGTTTAATCCCCCACGGAAAAGATATGGAAGAGTGAGTGTTTAATATAAGAGAAATGATCCCTACACTCATTTCTCACAACAGTCCCACAACAAGTTGACGTGGCTGGTAATATTTTATTATTTTTTTTGTTTTATTATTTTTTTTTTTGTAAAATAATAATAAAATATTACCAGCCACATCAGCTTGTTGTGGAGCTGTTGTGAGAAATGAGTGTAGGGATCATTTCTCTTAATATAATCAGAATAGACCTCAAACCAATCACTTTCATAATTTGTCTTTATTGTTAGTCCTTCTCATTTAATTTTGATGGTCACGTATATATTATTGCTGTTGTAAAAAGCCTTTTCATGAGAAGATTGCTTGGCCCTTGCCCACGGACACCGTCATTGGTCGAAATGGATATTTGGATAACAACACTGCTCGATCGGTCCTCCGGTGGTAGTTGGAAGTCGACGTCAGTGGTTGCCACTGACTGAGAAAGAGAGGGAGACAAATTGAGAATCAAGATCTCGTCCACTGATTAAATTAAGAGAAATGGATGGTTTATTTATTTTATTAAAAATATATGTGGATAGTACTGAAAGATAATTGAAAGCACAGAATCCGGGGATACCTACAAAAACGAACCCAATCAAGACTAAGAGTCAATCAATCAAAATCACAAATTAATTAATCAAATAAATGCAACAAGAGCAGCAAGAACGATAGAGCTATTTAACATTAAAACTGCTTCATCTTCGGTTAGTCCTTCATCTTCAGTACTGCTCAGTCATGCACATTAACTTCTTGTAATTTATCTCAAGGAATTTTGAATAGCTTACAAAGATGGCAAGTTAATCACATTTGTTGTAATTTAAATGGTCCGGGTCACTAAGGAAGCATTATACCTTAGTGAGGATCAATGTTTACTTGAGGAAGCCTTCATGTATTTCGGATATTATTGCGTTTGAACGCTGTACTTAAAAGCTTTATTTATGAAATGTGCTCGATTCTAATAATAATAAAAAAAAAATAAAAAAATAAAAAAATTTAAACTGCTTCAGTATGTTTTTGTTTTTTTTGTTTCTTTTTTCACACATTTTTTTAAAAAATATTAACAATAAATTTTTCTCACAAAATAGACCACGTCAGTACGAATTAGGTGACGGAGCTCTCGGGAGTTTTCTCAAACATCCAGCATCAGCACGTCAAGATGATGATACTCTTGAAAGTCCACTGGAACAGCCGGCGTTAGCATGTAAATGTGACGGTGTTTTAGGGTTGATTCTTGAAGTCTTTATCTCCGATTTAAGTTAGCACATCAAGGCGACAGCTTCACAACTTCAACTAAAAAGATTACAGTATTATGTTGCAGAAGCATCTCGGGATCACCCTGCCTCGGATATACTGTCAAAACATATCAATTCGACTCGTGAAGAACTCCTCAGAATATATAGGAAGGTGTTTGAATATCTTTTATGGACTATGTCTGGGATTTATGGGCTAAGGATTAAATTCAGGACTCTCCATTATCGCCAAAAGACCTTGATCCCGAATATCTCGGGATAGACTCCCATCCCCAAAATCATGGGATAAGATGCCTATTAGCATGAAATCAGCTGAAGAATTAGTGTCCCACCCGAACTGGACTCCATGAAGATAAGTCTAAAGCTTGTTCAATTTGGGACTCAGACTCCTAATCCAACTGCACTCTATCACTTCAGTAATTTCAGAACTGTGTGCCTATAAATAGGCTGCTACCCAGTATAAATTTACACTCTAATATCTAAGTTTATTCTGCTCTCCAATACTCCCAAAATTGTCTACCAAAATTAACTTAGAGTGGGGAAAGTCGGCACTCCCGACAAGTTGTTTATTATTTTGTAGATCTTGAAGAAGAAGACGAATTATAAGGCAACAACGAATTATTAAGCGATACGTCACCATCCTAAAAATTGTACCAACAATGAGAATGACATTGTGAGTGCTCTTAGCAATTAAAGCAAATGTAGAGAGTAATGTAGCTCAGCCAAAATATTTTTTTATTCATTTTTTCCTTCTCTCTCCGACTACAACAATCCTACTTCATTTTTTAAATAAAGAAAGAATATTAAAATAGAGTAGAGAAAAATCTAGAAAAAGTGTGATTTATTATGCTTTTAAAATATGAGTAGTTTATGATTTTATGGTGCAGTCTGATCAAATGCATTTTTGGTATCAAAAAGGATTTAATTATGTAACCTATTTCGTTATTACGTGAAAAATTAACTTTTTATTTTTTATTTTTTTTTGTCAGCCACCGCTGAAAATCGGTTGGAATACCCTTTGTACTATATATGAATTGGAAGAAATTCTTATTTAGAAATTGGGCCTTAATTACTGCATTAGAGGAGTGCACAATTAACATGTGCACTCCTCCCTCATCTGAGCCCCACCCTCTGGTCTTCTCCTGTCTTTTTTTTATTATTTTTTTTGTTTGTTCTGGGCATCATGCCAGTCCCAGCCAGACATTGCCAGTTGTGAGCCCAAGGCTGGCCCGGGTCTGAATTTATTCAAACCCCACTATGCTCAGCCCAACCCAACCCTCCCCCCATCTCTCTCCCCACGTATTTTTGGCGGGTTTGGGAAATGAATATTCATTGCGCGACGACATGGTAATGTTAAGAGTAATACGATATACAACGCTTTTATTTTATCGGGTTGATGTGGCAATACCTTATCGTATATTGCACTCCTTATTTCATTAGGTTGATAGGCGTTGCTACTCAACCCTTGTTAAATTTTTATTTTAATGTTGTCGCATCAGTCCGGTGGAATGGGATGAGATGATGGTGTAATATATAACATTTTTCTAAGAGTAATGCTATTTGTAGACTCTTATACGACTAAGATGATATGGTAGTGAAAATCAAATTTTTACTTTAATTTTTATTTTTTTACAAGTGTTGATCTAAAGGCTAACTTTTTGTATAGCAGTCTATAACAATTTACTATCTAACATTATTTTTTCCTCTAATGTTAATTAGCCCATAGGAGTTGTTATGCAAATAGCCATTTATTTTAACTTCAATGGGTGATTGATATTGAATAAAAAAAAAACTAATTGGTGGCTCCTATATTCTAGTGACAAAAAAAAAAAAAAAAAAAAAAATTAGAATTATTTATGTTGAATACTATCTTCAGCAAAATTTAGAATTGAACATTTACTCATAAAAAAATATAATCATGGTCTATTTAATATTTTTTTTAATAATTTTTATTTTTATTATTAACTATGAAAATCAGTTGAGTACTGAGTGTTTAACATAATCAGAATAGACCTCAAATCAATCGCTTTAATAATCTCTGATTGTTAGTCCTCCTCATTTTGATGGTCACATATATATTATTGCTGTTGTAAAAAGCCTTTTCATGAGAAGATTGCTTGGCCCTTGCCCACGGACACCGTCATTGGTCGAAATGGATATTTGGATAACAACACTGCTCGATCGGTCCTCCGGTGGTAGTTAGAAGTCGACGTCAGTGGTTGCCACTGACTGAGAAAGAGAGGGAGACAAATTAAGAGAAATGGATGGTTTATTTATTTATTTTATTAAAAATATATGTGGATAGTGAAAGACAATTGAAAGCACAGAATCCGGGGATACCTACAAAAACGAACCCAATCAAGACTGAGAGTCAATCAATCAAAATCACAAATTAATTAATCAAATAAATGCAACAAGAGCAGCAAGAACGATAGAGCTATTTAACATTAAAACTTCTTCATCTTCGGTTAGTCCTTCATCTTCAGTACTGCTCAGTCATGCACATTTGTTATAATTTATCTCAAGGGATTTTGAATAGCTTACAAAGATGGCAAGTTAATCACATTTGTTGTAATTTAAATGGTCCGGAAGCATTATACCTTAGTGAGGATCAATGTTTACATGAGGAAGCCCCATGTATTTTGGATATTATTGTGTTTGAGCGCTGTACCTAAGAGCTTTATTTATGAAATGCGCTCAATTCTAATAATAATAAAAAAAAAAAAAAAAAACATTAAAACTGCTTCAATATGTTTTTGTTTTTTTTTTTCCGCAATTTTTTTTAAAAAAAATATTAATATTAAATTTTTCTCAAAAAATAGACCACGTCAGTATGAACCAGGTGACGGAGTTCTCGGGAGTCATTTCAAACATTCAGCGTCAACATTAGTATGCACATGACTCTTAGCGAGCCGGACCATTTAAATTACGACAAATGTGATTAGTCGGACCATGAAAGTTGTGTAGTTCATGTATAAATCAATCTGTTTTACTTGTCCAAGAAGACACATGCTCGAACACTGAAAAAAAAAAAAAAATTACAAAAAGAAGAAGAAGAAGAAGAAGAAGATACATGCTCTATTTTTGTAAGTTAAACCAAAAACATCTTTTGGGTTTCTAAATTATTACAATAATTGAAAAAGATCTAATGGCAAATAGGCATTAGCACTAGCCTAGGCAAATCCCCACACATCAGCCTCTCTAGTCTCTATTGCTACAATAAATTAGTTCTTAAAGGGTAGTTCAATTGGCTGGGGACCATGCCTCATGAAGCAGAGGTCACTAGTTCAAATCCCCCTTCCCCTTCTTGTGTGGACATGTCAAAAAAAAAAAAATTACAATAGCCTCTTCATAATTTCTTTAAATTTAATTTTAAAAACCTACTTTAAGGGTTTTATCTAGTAACTTTTTTTAAACCATTAAATAACAAACTTTCTAAATGTCTTTTCTGCTTTAAATAAACATTATTTTTTAATCATTCACAATAATTACCATGAATATCATTGTCTTTAAATCAATACTATTTTTTTTTTTTTTTTTACTTTGTCACGGTTTGCAAAAAATATTATTAAAAAATTATAGCATTGTTTTTTTGCTAAAGAGTCTAACAAATGTTAAGTTTAAAATTTGCTAAAGAGTCTATTATATGGGCCTATTTGTGATTTTTGTTAAAAATTTAAAGAAAAACTAAATATGAATATTGGAGAAATTATCATTTTCAAAGTCAACTGAACCCACAGTCGAATCGGGGGCCCAGCTAATTGGACCGACTCAGACAGGTAAGCTCGATCACCAACGTCTTGGGCACTTATTACAGTATTATGTTGTAGAAGTATCTTGGGATCTCCACATCTCGGAGGAAAAACATCTCGGGATCACCCTGCCTCGGATATGCTGTCAAAACATATCAATTCGACTCGGGATGAACTACTTGGAATATATAAGAAAGTGTTTGAATATCTTTTGTGGATTATGTTCGGGATTTACGGGCTAAGGATTAAATCCATGACTCTCCATTATCGCCAAAAGACCTCGGCCCGAATATCTTGGGATCACCCTGCCTCGGATATGCTGTCAAAACATATCAATTCGACTCGGGAAGAACTACTTGGAATATATAAGAAAGTGTTTGAATATCTTTTGTGGATTATGTCCGGGATTTACGGGCTAAGGATTAAATCCAAGACTCTCCATTATCGCCAAAAGACCTCGATCCCGAATATCTCAGGATAGACTCCTATCCCCAAAATCATTGGATAAGATGCTTATTAGTATCGAATCAGTTGAATAATTAGTGTCCTACCCGAACTGGACTCTATGAAGCTAGATAAGTCTAAAGCTTGTGCAATTTCGGACTCAGACTCCTAATCTAACTACACTCTATCACTTCAGTAATTTCAGAATTGTGTGCTTATAAATAGGCTGCTACCCAGTATAAACTTACACTCTCATATATGAGTTTATTATGTTCCCAAATACTCCCAAAACTGCCTATGAAATCTGACTTAGAGTGGGAGAAGTCGGCACTCACGACAAGCTGTTTATTATTTTGTAGATCTTGAAGAGGAAGACGAATTATAAGGCAACAATGAATTATTAGGCGACACGTCACCATACTGAAAATTGTACAGACAATGAAAATGCCATTGTGAGTGCTCTTAGCAAAGCAAATGTAGAGGGCAGTGTAGCTCAGCCAAAATGTTTTTTTATTCATTTTTTCCTTCTCTCTCCGGCTACAACAATCCTAATTCATTTTTTTTTAAAATAAAGAAAAAATATTAATTAGAGTAGAGAAATATCTAGAAAGTGTGATCTAGTATGATTTTAAAAACTGAGTAGTTAAAATAGAAAAAATAGTAAGTTTTTTATTTTTATTTTTATTTTTATTTTTTAATCTAAAATTTTGGAAAACTTTCCCTAATTTAATACTAAGATCATCCTCCATGGTTTATATCTATTCGTTTCGCTCTGCACTTCCGGCATCATCAAGCTTGCACAGCATTCCAATTTGCAGTCCCCACTCGACGCGCCACCGTGATCGCGAATCAGCTTCAATCGCCACTCATTCTCCCAAGAAATCCTAAAAGTACTCTGATTATTTTGAATGTCATCAACCCGGGAAATGATAGGCAAGAGCATTTTGCCCAGCTCCTGCCCGTCCCTTTTCATTAAAATGAGACTTTTATAATCAAAAGCAACTTTTGATGTCACATCAGAAGTTGCTTTTGATTATAAAAATTATTTTTTTATTAAAAAAGTCGGGCAGGAGCCGGGCAAAATGCTCCTATCTATCATTTCCCCATCAACCCTAGCTAGGCCTTTTAGACTTCCTATCACAGCCATGCATCTAGATTCCGCAAACCCATTACTGTAAGATGATGCTGGAGCTTCGATGAACATGATCACCTTTTTAGTGATTTGGCTAGCTTCAACCACAGTGATGGAGCTTTGTTGAAGAGAGACAAAAATGATAGTGAAAATTAATAACCATACTCCAAATAACTTTTACGAGTGTTGAATAGATGTATACCAATAAAAAACGTTATTTAAAAATTAATCAACCAACTAAACATTCACCAAAAATAAGAAAAGCCGTAAAGCAAAGGAATTTTGGTGATGAAGTGGAAACCTTTCGAAGTACTCTTAAAAAGAAAAACCACTAACAAACCTGGGAAATTAATCCAATAACAAAAAATACGCGAATTACAAGATGTTAATACTCACAAAACCTTAATTTGCAGCTGTCACACTCTTGAATTACAAGTGACCCACTTGTATGTTGTTCTCCCAGAATCTCTAGAGAGTTATTCTTCTTGATCTCCTTAACTGGAACTTTGGTCGGCTTCAATTGTTCAAGGTTAGTGGTTAAACAATAACCAAAACTCTAAGAGAGATATAACGTTAACACTCAAGGTTTGATGTTACAGGGCATCCGGACACCAAAGTTTGATGTCTTCTTTTAGCAGAATCTTCATACTGATAATATGTCTTCTTTTAATAGAATCTTCATACTAAACTCATACTTGAAACTTACAATGGATTGATGAATAGTGTCACAATGCAAAATTCATTTTGTTCGCATAACCGGAAGGATGAAGTTTTTAGTGATTTGGTTAGTTATTTTAGCTAAAACGAGAGATTGGCTAAGCCATTGGGAGTGCTATGATGCTATTAGGATTGGTTAGCTAAACTCTGAGTCTTGTAAAGAGACTATAGGTAATTTGGCATTAAATTTAAGGTACGTTTGGAATTGTGATTCAGTAAACAAAAAGTGCGATTTTAAACAAAGTTGCAAAAAATTAATTGTTTGGGGATTGTGTTTTTTAAAAAATTGCAATTTGGAAATGTAGAAAATTCACATTTTAAAATCGCAGATTAGGGGGTATTTTTATGAAAACACAAAATTTAAAGGCTAAACTGCGATTTTGTTAAACACTTAACTACATTTTTAAAAATCATTTTTTCAAATCCTACATTTTAAAATCTCTATTTTAAAATTGCAAACCCAAAGAGACCGTTATTCAAATTTAAGATCTTAAAGTCATATCTCATTTTTTAAAAAGAAAAGTTTGTTAAAGTTTAAACTAATGAAAAAATAAAACTTAATCATTGGATTAAGGGAAAAATACACATATTCCCCCAAAAAATTATCAATATCCTTCCAAACTACCAATTGTGTCAATTCCCTTCTCAAACTACCAAAACATGTCAATGTCCCCCTTGAGACCAACAAAAAGACAAAAATGACCCTAAATTTTTTTCAATAAAACAAAAATGTCTTTATAAATTTGGAAAAAAAAAAAAAACCTAAATTTTTTTTTTAAAAAAAACAAATTAAAAAAATTAAAGAAAAAAACGATTTTTTTTTAAATAGAAAATTAAAAAAAGGAAAAAGAAGTAAATAAATAAAAAAAAGGAAAAAAATATTATTTTTTTTTAAAAAAAAATTATAAAACAAACAAAAAAAGAAAGAAGAAAAACCCGTTTTTATTTTTAATTTTTTGTATAACTTTTTTTTATTCTAGATTTTTTTAAAAAAATAATTTTTTTACTCTTTTTTTTTAATAATTTTATGAAGGGTATTTTGTCATTAGGAGGGACATTGACATTTTTTGGTAGTTTAGTAGTGGAGATTGATACAGTTGGTAGTTTTGGGAGGGAGGGACATTAACAATAAAATGGTAGTTTGAGGAGGTTATATATACTTTTTTTTTTTTTGAATTAGTATTCCAATCACGTCCCTCGTAAGTACGATTCAATACCAACGTAATAAAATATATATTAATAAAAAAAAATTGTAAAATCAGGATTTGAATTGATGATAAAAAGTCAAATAGCCAATATTGTCTAAAATTTTATATTAATAAAAAAAATAAAAGATCTAATTATTTAATTAATATTATTACAATTTATTGATAAAATGACCAATTAACTATTTTATACTTTTAACCACATGTACTAAACAAGACATGTGAAATCATTTGCTTCGAATTAATATGATATCCCCTTATCGGTAGGCAGAAAACTATCATCCATTGAATAGCTAGTTTCTTTGGTTTGCCACTTTGCCTACATCCTAGCAAAAAGAAAGTAAATAGAATGATGGCAACCTCTTCCCACCGACAACCAAAACCACCGACCAACAAAAGTGGTGCCCTAAAAAAAAAAGACCCTAATCTAGTAAAAGTAATTGACTCTGCTAATTAAGTTAATTATCAAGACCCAATAAGCTTTCAATCATCCACAATCATTAAGGCCATTATATTTTTTATTTGCTGTGGTGCATCTTCGACTTATTCAAACACATGCATATTTTGTCTCAAATGACATTAAATCTTACTAGCTAGATTTGGTACATACCCTTTTACTTCACAACCTTGTTTATGCATGGCTTTTTCTCTTTTGGAATTTGTCGTGCTAGCTTATTTACTTGTTTATCCCTTGTTTTAAATGTTTATACGGCACTCATTTTCTTCCTTTTGACGAGATTATTAGATTAAGCCAAAGAATAAAGATTTGATTAATTTTGACTTTAAGAAGAAAATTTATTCTACATTGCGATACATCTTTCTATTATGAAATTGGGATATTACAATATCTCCTCTTAAATTTTTGACATTCTCGTTAAGAACATGTCATATAGTACTCTAGTACCACATGATGTTACTAAGTTGCTTTAATAAACAATACTTAGGAAAGTGCTAGTTATATCTGCGCTAGCTATCCCTCCAAAATGATTGGTCAAGTTGCAATTAGAACTCCTTAGAATTGCTTATAAAGCTTAGGGTTCATTTGATTTGTAATTTCAAAAAGTGTGATTTAAAAATAGCGATTTTAAAATGTGTGATTTGAAAAAGTGATTTTTAAAAGCGCAGTTAAGTGTTTGGCAATTGCAGTTTGACCTTTAAATTTGCAGGTTTGCCTTTAAAATTTGGGTTTTAAAAAAAAAAAAAAAAAAAATCCCTTTAGGTGCAATTTGAAAATCAGTTTTCTGCATTTTCAAATCACAATTTTTTAAAAACGCAATTTTCAAATGATTCATTTTCTGCGATTTGGTTTAAAATCGCACTTTTTGTTTACAAAATCGCAATCCCAAATGCACTCTTAGTCTCATCTAGTAAGGAATTAATGTAGCACTTACCATTTATGAACTCCTTTATAATCTATATATCACTCTATGTGTGCTATACATATTTTCAATATGGGATTGAAGTGTTACATAATTATTGTTAAATAATTATTTATTCCAAAAGTTTAAGTTGTGGGCTCAAACCTTCCCCCCCTCCCCCTCAACAAGTGAGGCCCAACACGTACGGAGACAAAGTTTAAATTCAGGATCTTAATTAATTTGCTCTATACTAATATGTCAAATAACCAGTTGCCCCAACAGTTTAAGTTAATAAGAAAATGTGAATTTAATCATTTAACTAATATTCTAAGAATTATAAAATCTAATCCCACTTAGCTCCGGCCTCGTAATTCTTAGCAAATAAAAATTTTATTATTCAATAATAATTATTCTTAGTGAATAATTACATTTTATCAATTAGATCGACCTTTGTTAAGAAAGAAAAATCCAACTATCAGTGCTAGTACATAGGCTAAACAGCGGTAACCGAAGCAAAATGTGAAGGGGTAGGCTTCCTAACAAAAGATCCAAAACAGAAATACATTACAAAAAAGACTAACCAATAACAGGAAATAAGCAAAAGCCAAGAAATTGGCCGCAAAAAAGGGTAACCGAAACAAAACGGTAATTAAAGCAAAAGAGACACGTACGAGAAGGGGTTCAAACTTCGAAAGGTTCCTCAATCCTTCCCGACCCCGCGGGCATGGGAAATGACACAAACTTTGAAAGATTTCTCAATCATTCTGAAACTCCTACTAGAAAGCCAAACAACCACCATAAAATTATAGATTATTGATCGAGGAAAATATATAGACTGCCATAACCGAACTGGAACCAACGAAGAGAAGAGGAGGACAGAACCTCCGGTTAAAAAATTATGGGGTAATGGGATTGATGGGAGGTCCGTATATACTTGCATGATTTATTGCTGAGAGGCCAGGCCTCCAACGTACGTATAATATTACACGACTCTTTTCATCAACTTTCCCATCTCTTAATTCTTGTTCATCTACTCTTATCGGCTGCTGCGTCCCACCTCTTAATTCTTGCATGTGAATATATACCATGTCGGCCACAGTTGGCTCGCTGAAGATGAAATAAATTAAGTTATAAATGAAAAGTATGGGGTAAATAATTACAAAAGTATTATAGCTAGGATTGTCTGTTACGTTACCAACGACATATCATAAAGTATCAATTTCTTCATGGAAATCCTCGTGTCATTTTTCCTTTTTCTTTTTGTTTATTAATAATAAATATTTACTGTTTTTGTCCCCTAGGATAAATCAAATGAAATAAATATTTTTTATTAATATTATTCAGTTGAATGTCAATTCCGTGTAGGTCACAATTGGGTCGCTGATGGTGAGATAATAGATATCTTTAATTTTGGCCACGGGGTAAGTAGATGGCGATATATATGAATATGATCACTTCATAATCCAACAATATGAAGTGATCATATGAGGATAAATTAATTACAATTTACAACGATATTAACAATATTAGCCATTAACCTAATTTAGAAGTTGGAAAAAATGATATGACAAAAGAAAAGTCCTTTGAGATTTAGGTACGTGGGGGTTTACATAAGCAGAGAGAGCTAGAGAGAGTGAGAAAGGGTTTGCATTGGCAGAGGAGTCCGAGAGATCTAGAGAAGTAGAGGTGCTAGAAACACATTTTATGCGTTAATAAATAGGTATGTAAATCCTCCGAAGACATGGGTTCTGGACATAGGAGAACGCCATCAACATATATAACCAAGGAGACGATATGCTTTGAGGTGGGGAAAAAATTGAACACGCTACATTAAATAGTTGTCGTGAGTTAATTTATGCCAAAAGCCCGAAAATAGTGTTGCATATTTGGGAGAGAGTGAAGTTTGGCCTCGTTATACTCAAGTTATGGGATAGAAGGGGCATTGATTTGTGAAACTAAGAGTGTAACCATAGGAGAAACAAGGCAATTAATGGATAGTCATGTGGAAGATTTGGTGAGGAAAATATTTGATACAGAAGAACCCTTTTGAAGCCATAAGAGGAATTTGTGATTTGGTGGCTAAAATTGAAACAACAGCTAGACATTAATTCAAAATGAGCTTTGAGGATGGTGAAGATTTCTTGTTTGTTCAGTTCTTGTAACTCTTATTTCAATATATAGATTGACTATACCCAATTGAGGATAGAGTATCATATTTATCTTTCTTTCAATTTTTATTTTTTTGGTCAATTTAATACATTTAGTATTCCTAACTTTTCTTTCTGTTTAAATAATATTTACTGCTTCGATCCATTCCATCACCATAGATGAAAGTTTGCAATGATACATATTTTAATTAATCAAATAAATATTTTTCTTAAAAAAATATCACCCACAATTGAAAAGGATGGAGTATTAATTATTGAACAAACTCGATAGCAATGCTAAACTCCCCCGAGAGGAGGAAACAAGTTGTTCGTTCAACTTTACTACCAAAATTTCGTCTTTTCGCTGTCTATACATAAAGTGGCATATTCTCTCCCTCAATGGCATTTAATCAATTAATTCTTTCATACACGTAACACAATCTTACAACTAAACAAAAAGACACGGATTTTTTCTGATTAGTAATCCTAAAGAGATATAATACGTGTACAACTTTTATATGATTTTTGTACGTACAATTATAATAATTTTTTTTTTTTTTTAAATTATTATTGGATCAAAATTCAATAGCGAATTATCACAAATCTAATAGTAATTTTAAAAGCGTTAGACACGGGGTGACATGTAATATTAATCTTGTTCTTATATATCTTTTTGGGAAAAAGAAAACTATCGTGTACGACATGATACTATGATTATCTATTTATTCTAAAAGCTCAACTAACAAGTGAGTATTTAAATAAAATTAGGAAAAATTGTAGAGTCGCAATTTGTTTTCAAAATCTCTGCTTAATATCAAGTTAAATCATCATGATTAATTGAGATTCTTCAAAACTTTTTTTACTAAGAGATGAATACTAAGATTATGTAGAGCTTATTCATTGGTACCCGTAGCATTTCTTTTTATTAATTGTTTTGAATAAGCTACATATCATCTTAGTATCTATCTTTTAGTAAAAGATTTAGTATTTTTAGCATTTTTCTTTGAAATTATGCATTTTTAAAAACACACCATTTTGCCTATAATTTTAAAAACACTCTTAAATTATACAGTTTCTATGATTTTAAACAAATTCACACTTTTAGTCTTTAAAATTGCAGTGCCACACATATTAGCTAGATTTGGACAATTTCTTAGTTTGATTAGGGGTAGTGATTGCTTTCTACTTCTCATGCTTCTTTTTTTTTGTTAACGAGTTTTCATTCTTTTGGTTTATTGTCATTCATTTTACTTGTGTTAGACCATTCATAGTAGCCTCACCAAATTTTATTAGCTAAAAATTATTTTTCTCTATTTTAACCATCAACTCTTTTAAAGCACCTCAGCAGCCTCACCATTTTAACTATTTACTATCACTATTCCATTTAAATAATATTTTGTCAGATTTCTTTATTCTTTTTCTATAATTTTTTTTTAATGTTTATCTTTTCATAGGGGTCATATTTTTTTTTAAAAAAAAAATTTGTTTTTTTAGCTTTTTGTTTTTGTTTTTCCTAATGGTCATATTTATGAATACGAAAAATGTACTCTCATATTAAAATTTCATAACATTTATGTTTAGATGCTAAGAAAACATAGGAAAAAGCCGCCTAACTAACTAAAATGACTCAAGACCTAAAAACCCGTGAGATTAAAAAAAAAAATTCAAGTTTTCAATCAATTTTCTCATCAAGCTATTACTCAGCAATCAACACTACAAGGGGGACGACCGAAGAGAATGGGCAGTGTAGGAGAGAAGCGAAATAAAATAAAATAAAAGGGATTGACAGAAAACGAATTTAATGATATTTTAATCATTTAGTGAATGAACAGTAGTACTCACTATTGTTAGTGAATAATACTATTCATTCACTAAAACTTTTTTGTTATAATAAAAAGGTGCTAGAGTATATTTTTATGTATTTTCACTATATTATCTCATCAAAATATCTAAAAAAATTATTTTAATGCAACCGCTAGAAATGATCCTACAAGGTTAATTAAGCCAAAGAGCAAAAGATATGATTTGGACAGATTTTTTTTTTTTTTTAAAAAAAAAAAAAATATTAAACCCATGGGTAATTTTGTCAAGAAAAGTTTCCCAAAATCCGTCCTATTTTTGTTGGTTTGTGATAAAGCGTTCGCCCCCACCCGCTTTGAACGGTTCTGAGAATCTGAAAGACGTAAAAAATATTTTTTAAAGAGACAATTCTAGTTGTACGTAGCTAGTACGTTGTCAATTCCATACTCTTGCGTGAGTCGTGTGCTAATAAAACAAGTAAACGAAGATGCCAAAGTCAAACAAGAAGGAAACAATTACATCATCCACAACGTAAGATGTTGTTGACATGGTTTGTCGATTGTGTAACAAAGAACTCTTATCATCTTGTCTATTGTATATATGAACAATAAGACAATAGTTTCTATAAATAGAGAAGTTAGGAGTGGCCAACATGAAACATGTCGATCATAATATTGAGAATATAAAAAGTTTGAAGAAAAGAAAAAAAAAAAAAAAAAAAATATATATATATATATATATATATATATATATATATATATATATATATATAGGTTCTTGAATGCATTTTCTGTTAAGTAAATTAGACTGAATTCGTTTGTATTATGTTAATATCAATAATATTGTAACCCGTATCCTTTAAAATAATAAGTAGTGTTAAAATTTTATTTAAGTGGTTGATATATGTTCTCTAATCGAATGAGCTCATTTAATAAAGAAACTTTAGGGTTGTCGGCATCGCAACCCTCCACTTAGGCAAAATGATTCCAAACTCTTTATTGCAATGTTCCTTCTCGTGTTTCAATTTTTGTAATGTCTACCTGATCTACTGTTAGGGTTACAATGTTTCTTTTTCGTGACCTAAAATAATAAAAATACTCTTTGTCTTACATTTTTTTTTTTTTTTTTTCATTTTAGTTAAAGTATTTCTGTCATTTTAAGTTGCGGGAAGGAAAACATTGCAAAAATTGAAACATTAAAAAAAAAAAAAAGAAGATAATAATTAATAAGATAGATATAGTTCCCCCTTTACATTAGTATATATCGAAGATATTTTCATAATGAAAAAGTGGCTTATCCAATGAGAAAAGTGAAAAATAAACAGGAACATTATTTAACTTGTAAAGGGACAAAACCCAACAGCTAGTAGTAGACAAAGATTAGGACCAACAACTCAACAACCAACCAAAAAGGCTAGGACGCGCTAAACATTAAATAAGCATATATGCCCTGAACAGTATTCAGAACTAGTACCAAGTAATTGTTCTTTTATTATCAAAAAAAAAAAAAAAGAGTAATTTTTCTTTTCTACAATATTGTGAAAATAACTAAATTATGGTAAGCTATATATATATATATATATATATATATATATAGTGTGAACGTGAAACTAGGTGTATACTTACGCGGATATTAACCGGTATTTGTAATATTCGCAATTACATTCACAAGATGCGAATATCATTTTTAAATGGATCATATTTAATTTTACTAATTGTATCTGTGAGGTTAGTGGAAAAATTAAAAACAGAAAATTAAATGTTTTTAAGGTGCATTACATAGGTCTTTGTTATTTGGTTTGAGACTCATTGGAGTCGATCGGGTGTGGGCTCCACTCCAATGTGTCTTGGAGTTATGCACTTGTAGTGCATATATCACAACCTTTATACATATAAGCATATTCCTATTCTCAGGCGATGTGGAACGTCACATGGATAAACCATGAACTTTGACAATAAAGTGATATAGGAACCTATTTCAAACTTGAAATTGTAAGGTCAATGACTAAATCCAAATCAATTAAAAACGTAAATACTAAATATGATTTTCACTTACTTTTTAGATGGTTGGATGATTACTTTGTAAGGGACAAATAGTATATATATATATTATGTTTTAAACCACTGAGGATAAAGTATAAACTTTTTTTTCAAAAAATAAAATTACGTGCTGATTTCAATATGTAATATAAAAATTTAGTAGCCCACCTGTTTTGGAGATTCCAGAGTGCAAGACTTACCTACCCAAATGCAGCGAAGCTCCACAGGACCACAGCCCCTCTTTAAGACTGACAAAATTGCACGCAATTTAAGCAGCCAAATGAAAGGAATCCCGAGCTTACCCGACATTTTTTTTTTTTGACCTTTCATGCTACGTTTTGTCTTTTCTTTTGGACGTGATGTTCATCTTTCATGCTATGTTTTGTCTCTTCCATGTGTTTCTCTCTTAAATTACATAATGATTCATTAGATAGTTATGAAACGCACAAATTATACAAAAAAATCAATCGAAGAAGCTACCTCGCTTCCCCAACCCACTTCCATTATGAATTGGTGTTTGAGGGATCGATCTTTTGTTTTCAAATCCATAAAGGAAATTACAAAGAGGGATCTTTCCCCAACACTTGACAGATATGATCAACCAATAATTCATAACTACACAGATTACAAAACTTCGCATCAAAGAATAGGTATATATAACAAGCAGCAAGCTGATAAATTCATTAAAAAAAAAAAAATCAAATCAGTCAGACCCGGCATCAACGAGGCTTGTGCAGACGAGGCCGGTTACAGAAAATCCGTCCATTGGCTCTCATAAAAGCTGCTATAGCTATACTCATGCTTGCCCACATTACTGAGAAGAAAAGGTGCCGAAGATCATTTGGACCTGCAGGAAAGATGAATACAAGATGACCATTAAAATAACAGATTTTGCTCACATTAATGAAAAAGAGATTTAGGAGTAAAAACTACTTTGATACTTCTGTTACATTTTCCGTTCGAACATTAACGGTCTGTCACGTGTTAACTACTGAAGTTGACACGTAGTACTATATAAAAAAAAATAAAAAATAAAAATCTTTAATAATTATATAAAAATAATAAAATAATACAATTTTAAAAAATAAAAAATAAAAATTGTTTGATGGGTTTTGGCCGACCCCCCAAGGGCCAAAACTCATTATTTATTTATTTATTTATTTTTTGCCATGGGGTGGCCGAACCACCCCACCCTTGGCCAAAATGGAGGTGGCCGGCCACCCCCATGGTAGCCAAGTCTTCTTCTTTTTTTTTTTTCTTTTTTTTTTTTTTTTTTTTTTAAATTGTATTTTTTTATTTTTATATAGTGCTATGTGTCAACCTCAGAGGGTCGACACGTGGCATACCGTTAATATTTGGACGGAAAATATAACAGAAGTATCAAAGTGGATTTTACCCTTAAACTCAGGTCCACCTATGAAACAAATAAAAACTCAGGTACTGAATTTAAAAAAGTTTAGAATTCAAGTACCAATAAGATATTTAACCCTAAACAAAATAAAAAAATAAAACGAATTCATCCATCGATCATAGATTCATAGATAAGGATAGAGTATTAATTATTGAACAAACTCGATAGCGATGCTAAACTCAAGTGGCTGGAATTGTTCGTTGAACTTCCCTATCCAACTTTTTAAATTAATTTCACGTGTTTGCTTTTGTTAATTAATGCCATGTTAATTATTGGTGCCAACTTGCAATACCTTTAGGTGTACGTAGTCTCTTCAAAAAAAAAAAGAAAAAAAAAAAAGGTGTACGTAGTTAATTTTTTTTAACTGTTTAGATTTAATTTTACTCCATCTCTATCGTAAAAAAGCTTGATAAAAAAACTTTATTACTGAAAGGGAAATTGAACGAAAGGGAAGAAGAACAAAGTAAGATAAAACACATCTTCGCTAGTTCTAACGTAGAAGCTGTTACTTTGAAAACCATTCATACTAGTACGATAAAGCATCTTCTAACAGTGAAGCAAGCTAGTTCTAACGTAGAAGCTATTACTTCGAAAAACATCAGATTCCAATTATATCATATACGTTAAGTCCAGAAAAGACATCAAATTCTATTGGTAATGTTTTTAGATTCTTCTTTCTTTATGATCTTTATCTTCTTTTTTCGTTCCTGTTTGTTCCCTTTCTATCCATCTCCCGTTTGTCCCATGCACTTCAAACCCGGATTCCTGAAGTGACCGACGAGTCGTTTTCGAAGTACTAGCTGTTCATTGTCATATAATCAATTCCAAACAAAAAGATATGTTGGATCTTATCTTATATCTCTTTTTTGGAAAAATTAATTACGTAGCATGAATGTATGATATTCACCTATCTCCTCATCTCGACCGAGATTGATCGCAATAAAATTCACTGGTACTGAAAACGAAATTATACATAGCATGATGACGACGTATCTTTCAGATCACCTTTATCTTTATATATATAAAGTGAAATGGAGATGAATTATTTTATGCTTTAGATTTTGTTTTTTTTGTTAAACGTATAGATATGATGCTACGTCCATGTACACGGCACCACTTCCTTTATATATAGAATGTTAGATTTGTAAAAATTTAGAAAAAACTTCACTTAGAACTCTTGATCTTTCATCACTTTTATAATCATTATAACTTCAAACGTCTTTAAAAAGTATCAATTTAGGGTATCCATTTTTCAATTTCAACTATTCGTTAGAATTTTTCGTTAAATCCTGTCAAAATTCTCAAAATATCCCTCTATTAAATCCTTGCAATTTTTTTCTCCACAAAAAAAGAGGGGTATTTTGAGAATTTTGACAGAATTTAAAGGAAAATTCTAACAGATCGTTGAAATTAAAAAAAATAAAATAAAATAAAATAAAATAAAATTGAAAGATGGTTACACTAAATTAATATTTTTTTAAAGTTTGAGATTATAATAATTATAAAAATGATGAAAGATGAAAGATTTTAAGTAAAGTTTTCTCAAAAATATATTAACCTATCTCGTAGGTAGTCGCATGCTTATCATCAAAATTAAGGCTTCTTCTCTCTGTCAATGTAACCCTAAAACAAGACCCTTCTATTAAAACCAGTAACTTTGCTGATTAACTTAATTATCAAGATTCGCCATTATATTATATATACTAGAATATTATTACGAGAATCCAGTTAGAGCAATGGCAGAATAGGAACACAATAACAGATTTGTTTAATCATATATATATATACACTACAAAAAAAGCTGTAATTAGCCGCGTGTCTACAATAATTGTTACTGTAGACACGCGGCCAACTAGCCACGTGTCTTAATGACAACGTAACAAACTATTTACGAAAAACAAGTAGCCACGTGTAATAAATCCACGCGGCCAATTGGCCGCGTGTATACAATAAATGTGGCCAATTCCAATTTTCTCACTTTTATTTTTTTCTTCTGCAACCGCCGCCTTCTTTGACTTTTCTTATCCTTTATTTTTTCTTTTTTCTTTTTTCTCCCTTCGACGGTAATGGATGGACGGCACATACTGAATATTCAGTATTTTTTTTTATTTTTTATTTTTTATTTTTTTTTATAAATGGCGACGTGGCTTTGAGCCACGTCGCCACTGGTCCAGGTGCTCCGCGCGGCACCTGGCCACACATTTTGAACAAAAAAAAAAAAAAATTATTAATACTAAAATGGACGGTACAATTCTCTCTCTCTCTCTCTCTCCAGTCCGGTTTGTAATATACTCCTCAGTTTCTCTCTCTCTCTCTCTCTCTCTCTCTCTCACAGTACCACCAGGCAGCGAATCCGACCACCGCACGTTCCGGCCTCAACTGGAACTCGCCGGATCAGAGACGTAGGAACTCGCCGGATCCAGTGAGCTCTCTCTCTCTCTCTCTCTCTCTCTCTCTCTCTCTCTCTCTCTCTCTCTCTCTCTCTCTCTCTCTCTCTCTCGTGGATCTCTCTTTCTTATCCTTTGATGTTTCGGTGATGTAGGGATCGGAGGACTGGCCGGAAGAAGAAACTTGATTTTTGTAGTTTTGAATCTAATTTCCGGCGACTGGGCGACTTTGTTGGTGATTTTTTGCTGTTTTGTTGGTATTTTGGGCTAGAAAGAAAATTTCCGGAGATTTTGCTTTTTTGTTGATATTTTGCTGTTATGTTGGTATTTTTTGCTGTTTTGGTACTGTTAATTTTGTTGGATTAATCTGTTGTTTTGTTGTTACCGGCCTCGAAGATGTTTCCGGAAGGGGAAAAAATAATCTGTTGTTTTGTTGGTGGTTTTTTGGCTAGAATGAAAATTTCCGAAGATTTTGCTGTTTTGTTGATATTTTGCTGTTATGTTGGTATTTTTTGCTGTTTCGGTGCTGTTTTGTTGGATTTAATCTGGTGTTTTGTTGTTGCTGGCCTCGAAGAAGTTTCCGGCAAGGGGAAGAAAAAAAAAGGTTGTTTCGGCGAAAGAAAATACCGGTGAAAAGAAAAAAAAAATCAGAGAAGCCTTCTTCTCTTTTTTTTTTTTAAAAAAAAAAAACTGAAGCATTTGGCCACGTGTGCTACAGTACACACGGCCAATTGTTGGCCGCGTGTACTGTAGTACACGTGGCTAATTGTCAGCCATGTGTATTAAAATACATGTGACCACTTAGACATGTGTATTAAAATACACGTGGCGAAATGTACATTTAGTGTCATCTGGATTCACCACGTGTTTTCACGTGGCCACTTGCACGTGGCCAACTGTTCGCCACGTATACGGTCACTGTACACGTGGCGAAATGCAAGTGGCTAAAAACAATTTTTTTATAGTGATATAATAAAAGATTTTCTTCCAATTGCAGTTTAACTGAGTTGCACTACATGATACTGTCAATTTTTTATACGACTTATAAATTTAATATAAATTCAGAACAAAAATAATGAATTGGTATTGAAAAGTCTACCTGAAAACGAGCCGAATACGTAAAACACGAATTATCACCCACGTGTGGATGCCCATATAAAGTCAACAAGGTGGGTTTTGAGGTGGTCCACAAACCGTACTAGTTGGCTCTGCATATTTAAACTCGGTTCCTTGCATTTATCCTAATAGTCCTAAGAGTCAATCAGCTAGCGATCATCCACGAACATGGAGGCCCATATTGTTAATTTGCTCCTGTGCCTCTCTACTCGTTGACTAGGTTTTAGTGATCGACATGCAACGACTTCAAATCTTAATTAATAGCTAGGCTTGGGCTCTTTTCTTTCTTTAATTAATTAGGGTTATGACTGTCTTTCTAGATCTAAGACATCTGAGCATCTAAGGAGAAGTCAACGTGCCGTTGCAATAGTGGAAGAGTACTAGGCTACTAGCAGTAGTGAAAGCCTCACTTATCTATTTGTGTCTTTATCTTTTTTCTTTTTTTCTTTTTTTCTTTTTTTTTTTGTCTTTAGTTTATATATGTCATACTTTCTAATTGTACTAGTATTTCTTTTTGAATAATATTAAGAGGAAGACTCATATATATTTTTTTACTTTTCTTAAAATTGATGTGACTTTTAAAATTAATATTAGATATGTAATATATCATTATTAGATTTTAATCCAATGGTAATTTTAAAAGTCACATCAATTTTAAAAAGACTGAAGATGTCATTTTTATACCATTACCCATTTCCTTTACCTTTCATAGAATGAGTAATACTAAAAGGAATACTTTTCTTTTTCTTTTTTTTTTTTTTTCAATTATGGGAAAAGAGTCATAGGAGATCATACAATCATAAAGGGGTGGGCACCCCAAGAACAGAGCCCAAACAAAAAATGCAGTCCGAAAACAAGCACAAACAATAGACAATGATTTCATATATGATTCTATAACAACTATAAACGAGTCGGGCCTTTCCAAGGACTGCACGTCTGCACAAAGCAGTAACAAATGGCAAAAAGACTTGGTGAAGAGCCTTAATCGGTAAAGGCAACAACTACAGTGAAGTGGTTGTTGCGGGAGAGATATTGATGAAAAATCGAAAAGATTTCGTTGAGGAAGAACGAAAATTGGCTACAAAAGTCTCCACCACTAGATCAAACCACGTAAAACTAGGGAGAGGGTTAACCCACAAGCAAAATACATAAAAACAATAGAGATAAAATAATAGAAAACAACCACTCCACAAAACAACTACACCGCCACTAGAGCGGTGGTTGGAGGAGATCCGGAGGAGTGTGAAGGCCACGCGATGGCGACTGTGGACCACTCGGCGTGTGGGCGACATATCTGAGCGAGGTTGGCAGTGACGAGAAGCTGGGGAGCAGGAGAAGTTGGTGGACAGACACGTTGGATAGCTAGGTTGGCAGAGGAAAGTAGATATAGTTTTGAAAAAACTCGATCAAAAATCCAAACAAAAACCAGGAGAGACGGAGGCTGGGCGGCGCAATAGATCTGGGGTGGAAGGGAGCATGGATGGTGGGTGGCAAGGAGGCTACAGGTGGGCGGTATTGTGGGTGGCGAAAAGGGGAGAAAAGCACAAGGAAAAAGGCACAAAAATTAGAAAAGGAAGGAGAGGGGAGGAGGATGAAGGTCATACCTCCTTCCCAAGAGGCATTCACAAGGAGGCGGTGAAACACCACGTAGGGTTTGGTGGAAAATCACTAGGGTGTCGGTGAGAGCTTCTCTCAGGAGAGAGAAACAGGCAAGAGTGGAGGAGAGTATGGACGGCGAGTGTCAAATACTAAAAGGAAGACTCATATCCTCATTGAGTCCCCCCGAAATTGATATGGTTTTTAAAATTACCATTAGATGTGTGATAGATTACTATTCGATTTTAGTCAAATAATAATTTTATGAGCCACATCAATTTTGTAAGGACTCAAAGAGAATATAAGTCCTCTTTATAGCATTACTCTTGTAGAAGTAGTTCTTTTACCTTTCAAAGCGGTAGTTCTTTTACGTGTGGCTTAAGTAGCAAGTAGTAGTATAAATAAGGGACAATTGTAAGGGATGGGTCATTGATAATTATTAAGAATTACTTTATGGTTTGTATTCTGCCCCAATTGGAGTTTTGTGGTCTTTCTTACTCGAAATGAGTTAATATTTCTAGCATATTCTGGGCTCTCATCAAAATCCACCCTGTTTTTATTGGTTTTTGAAAAGGTATCACAATGATCCACTTGCATCTCTCAATCTGCACCATATGTACTGTTAAAAATCAAGATGATTAAAATACACTCAATATTCATAGGAAGATAAGTAATAGAAAGGATAAGCACATCAAAATAATTTTTAGGGAAAAATCATATTTAACTCTTAGGTTCTTATTTGATTTGAATTTACTCATTAGGTTTTTAATTTCAAGTATATGGTCTTTAGGTTTTGCCTAGATTTTAAATAGGTCTCTCTATTACTTTTCCGTCAAAATGAATGGTTTATCACACTTCACATGTGTTTCAATTGACACACTAGCATTCATATCAACACTTAATATCAATGTCATATCATTAAACGCCAAATCATCCATAAACACACAAAACAATATAAAAATATAAAAATAAAACAAAATAAAACAAAAGACCCCGACTCCAAAAACAAAAACCATCTTCTTTGTCATCTCAATATTTTAGAGTTGTAACGTTAAATGAAAAATAATTAACTTTGATGCTAAGATAGACCCTGACGTGTCAAATGAGATACATGTGATAAATAGAAAATTGTTAACTTTGACAGTAAAGTGATAAATTGACTAATTTAAAACTTGAGTAAAACTTAAGGACCTTATTCTTAAAATTGAAAACCCAAGATCTAAATTCAAATAAGATAAAAACTTATGGATTAAATATGATTTTTCCATAATTTTTATTCCACTCATTCGAGGACAATAAGAAGAGCACATGAATATTTTTTAATTAGATTTGAATTTGGATGCTTCTAATCTTTTAATATTAAATTTATTTATTTACATCATATGTAACTCTTACATAAAAAATAAATAAATAAATCTCAAACAACTCACATGCATAAAAAATCTTATGTAATTCTTAAAACAATTATTGCCTATATGTAACATATTTATATCTCAAATTGACTTTTGGACCAAATAGATACAAGACACTTTAAGTTCGTATATAAAATAATTAGGAATGAAAGTTACTAAATCAAGTTTAGTAACCAACACTCCCTCTTAAACTTGATTTTGTCATTCCTAACAAACTCCCTAACTTGTGAAATATTTCACCTTTGAGGTGATTTGATGAAAATATATCGAGCTCCACAAATTTGGTTTTGTCTCCACACATATGATTGATTGTCGCGTTGTCAAGATAAATGCCACAAATTCTTCTCTACATTTTTTCCCCTTTTTTAAGCCAATAGTTGGCTCGACATCTTCATTCTCAACATAATTGGCTTTCTCTTCAACATTGTAAGTAAAACTTTTACACTTCGAAGCAATATGACCATATTTTTTACAAAAGTAATGATATATACTATCCTACTATATATGCTAATGTGACAATGTCAATCCACCCCTAAATATATATTTTTTTTAAACAAGGGTTGATCCAATAGTGGTTTTGCAATGCTGTGTTAGTATAGTGGGATAATGGTGTAGTATATAACTGTATTATAACTATAACATTAGTATTTTGACAATTATAACATTGAACTTGAGATTTGTTATATATACCTTATTTCTTGTGACCTTGAATTATTTCCTTTTCGATATCCTATTGTTCGATTAGAATTCTTGTCTCTTTCTTCTTTGTTAGGAAGATGGTTACAACCACTTTATCCTTTTCCTATTCCACGTCCTCGACCCCTTTGGTTTCTTCCATACCGATCTTCTTTTCTCCTTCAAAAAGATATTTGTTCCTAGCATTTGCTCCAAAGGCTCTTACTTCTTCCTTTCTACATTTTCTTCATGAGCTTGTAACGATCCCATGAGTTGATCAATAATCATAAAATCTAAGTCTTTTGACTCTTTAATGACAACAAAATTATAATTACTTTGGGATCTAATCAATGAACAATTTTTTTCAACAGCCCTCACATCACTCAAATATTCACCATATCTCTTTAGTTGGTTTACAAGAGCCAAGACTCGTGAAAAATAATCTAAAGTTGATTTAGGTTTTTTTATATGGAAGGCTTCAAGCTCGCCAAGTTTGAAAGTGATCTTTTTTCACTTTTATCAACTCCTTTGTAAGTTTTGAAGAATCTACCAAGTTTGTTTCGAAGCAGTTGCATTAGCATGCCTTTTTGAAATAATGTTTATTTACTTTGTCAACTTCTTGGTAGGAGCTAATCCTCCTTATAACACACAAAAACTTTTTTGGAAATCAAGAGGACTAAAACCCACTCAACATTCTAAGGAAGTTAAGTGGAGAAGTGGTAAACACATCAAAATAATTTTTACTCTACTCACTTGTGAACAATGATTAGAGTATATGTCCTGGTGCAAAACTAGGAATTTAACTTTTGGGGGGTTTGAATTGCTTTGAAATCTTTTTGAGGTGCCAAAGTTTTTATTTTTAATGTTGAGCCATGTGTTGTGATGATGTTTTAGGACATATCTATTGAGGGATTGGATTTTTTTTTTTTTTTTTTTTTTTTTTTTTTTTATGAGAAATGAGAAATGTTGGAACTATAGCTTAAAAATGTATGCAGGTCTGATATATGCTTAGAACAGTAACATGAACTATATTGGGACTTTTGATCGTATTAGAATAGGTAAAGTTATGACCTTTTTAGAAAATAGAATTTCTACAAGACCATTGATCGATCAACCTATTGTCAATGGATCGGTGCTGATCGATCAACCAATTGTCATTCGATCGACGTTGTTCGATCAACCGATTGTCAATCGATTGACTTGATTAATCGATGCATGTAATGATCGATCGATGCTTGGGCAGAAAGACCATTTTGTCCAATATGAGGAGGACATATCCTTTACTCCCGAAGGCTCTTGAGGATTTGGCCAGATTGGTCTTTGATGAGTTAGATTTGGGTTTGTTTGATTTCTTTTGGTCTCGCGTGGGAGAACATAATTATAAAAATGCTCCTTAAACTGTAAGCCATTTTTAAAGTAGCCCATTGAACTACTAAGTGTACTAATATGACCCCCAAACTACACAGGAGTGCAAAAAATGTTTATTTTATCAAAATATTCCTATAATACCCTTGTCACTTGTCATATATTGAATTAAAAAAAAAAAAAAAAAAAAAAGGAGTGGCTCAGCCAACCCCACGGTCGGTCTGGGGGGTGGTTCGGCCAACCTCAAAGAGCAAAGCAGAAACCACACCCAAGGAGCCCAAAGCTATCCCCAAGGAGCCATGAGGGTGGTTTGGCCACCCCCACAAAGCCAAAAAAAAAAAATAATAATAAAAAAAAAAGTAAAATAAAAGTTTCGGGTTTGGCCCTTGGGGGTGGCTGAACCACCCCCATAGCCCATGAAGTTGTTTGGCCACCCCTAAAAGGCCAAAAAAAAAAAAAAAAAGTTTATGGTTTGGCTCTTGGGTTGACCCAACCCACCCCCATGCCAAAACGGGGATGGCCGACCCACCTCCAAGGCTCTTGAGGATGGTTTCGGCCATCCTAATTTTGCTCTTTGGGAGTGGCCGAACCACCCTAGGAGACATGGGTGTGGTTGAGCTCCCAGACCATCCATGGGGGTGGCTCGAGCCCCCCCTCTTTTTATTTTTTTCAATTTTTTTAATTATTTTTTATTTAAATATATGATTCGTGACAATGGTATTATTAAAATATTTCGACAAAGTGGGCCTTTTTTGCACTTTTTGGTAATTTGAAGAGTCATATTAGTACACTTGGTAGTTCAAGAGAATACTTTAAGAATGACTTGTAGTTTAGTTTTTTTTTTTTTTAAATAAATAAATAATAATTTTTCCTTTTTTATTAAAAAATAAAAATAAAAATTACTATCTTTATTGATAAAATCAATGGTTAAATATGTTTGACCTCCATGTGGTTTAACGCCTTTATGTTTTGCCCTCTGTAAGTCCTTTCGTATCGTAGATGGTTAAGGCTGGCAATTTTGACACGACCCGACACGAAATTTGGAGGTTTGAGTTTATCTTAAACGGGTCGACCCGTTTATTTTGGTCTGGCAGGTCGTAGGTGACTTGCCAGACACGGTTATGGTTTTTTTTTTTTTTTTTTTTTTTTTTTTTTTTTTTTTTTTTTTTTTTTTTTTTTTTTTTTTACGGAAATGGGATTAGGTAGGACCGTAGGAGTTTAGGAGGTGTTCAGGGAGCTGCAATTCCAGGTTGTCCTGAGACGTTCCAATTGGATTCTTCATCGCAGTCTAGAGGAAGTCGGAGATCACAACAAAGGAGCAGAGACCAGGACCAGAAGGTTCGACAAATGTGGGAGGGTGACATCCTTGCTTTGCTGGCCGTAGTGGCTCATTGGATCTATAATGATGGCGATTCCCAACTTGTTTTGGTCTCATTCCTCGACACCTCCAATCAAGTCAACCAGCTGGACGAGAACGCAATGCAATTGAAAAACAATTACAACGGCCAAGTCCAAATACACGGAAGTCTAATCGGTGCATTACAAGTAGAATAAAACGGTGCGTTTCTACCTTAAGCCAATTGTCACGCACTAGGTTTCTCAAAAGACTTTTGTTGACAGCTTCCATCACATCACTTCACTTCCGCACATCTACACTCCGCTCAAAGCCACGTCTTTGCACTTCTCAATGTCAGATCATTCAAACCTTCCTCAACGTACACTTTCTATCTTCTTCCTCAGCTTCTCTCATCTCTACTTCAACCTTTTTCTTCAGCTTCTTTCTTCATTCGAACCCTTACAAGCCGGAGCGAGAGAGGCAGCCAACAAAGTGGGCAACATCTTTAATGGATTTGACCAGGAGTTTCTGGAGGACTCTTTCAATATTGAGAACGAGTTAGAGAGCAAGCTACAAAACCGAGATGATCGGAGTCAAACAGGTTTCAAGGGTCGTGTCGGGTGACCCGTGAAAATTACCGTGTCGTATCTTGTTTGGGGCTCCGACCCGTTAACATAAACGGGTGTGTTTAGGTCTACCTTAAACGGGTCGTGGATCCCCACGGGTCGTAAACAGGTCAATCCTCAAGCTCGTTTTTCCAGCCCTATAGATGGTACCTCATTTATGGCTAAAGATAGAGATGATATCTACATTCAAACTTTCATCCAAAAATTGATGGAAGTCCATGTCAACACTTCTCAAAAGTTAACACATGTCTTATACATTAAAAAAAAAATGAAAATAATAAAACTTAAAAAAATAAAAGCATTAAAAAATAAAAAAACAAAAAAACAAGGGGGTGGCTTGAGCCACCCCCTTTGAGAAACATGGCTCCCCCTTCTCCTCTTGCTTCCGACCATCCCCCACCAATGACATCCACCGCCACTCTTCGCCACAACCGCCACCCGTCTTCGGCAACACTAACCTCACCACACTCACCTCAGCCTTTTTACCCTCACCTGGTCTCACTCCCTCCTCACCCACCTTCTCAACCTCAAACTCCTCAACAACCATCACCACCCATTTGAATCTCCTCCTCTTTCTTCTTCTTCTTCCTCGTATTCTTTAATTTTTAAAGTTTTTTATTTTTTTATTTTTTAATGCATAGGACACGTGTCAACACTTTAGAGGTGTTGAAGTTGTGTTCCGTCAATTTTTGGACAGAAGTTTGGATGTAGGTACCATCTCCGTCTTTAGCCATAAACGAGGTACCATCTACGATACGAAATGAACTATATGGTGCAAAAAATAAATGCGTTAAACTACAAGAGGAAAAAACATATTTAACCTTAAAATCAATAATCAGGAGCAACTGCTCATTGGTTACAATACCATAAATACAGTTTAGAATTTCTTCAATCTAAACTCTATCTATGAGACAATAAATTGCCTCTCAAGCAAGAATATGAGCTGCAAAATTTGCTTCTCTTTTCACATGTTCAATACTCCACGATCTAAGCACGCCTAGTCCTTCTTTGATGCCATCTATAATATGACTCATTTTGCTCCAATTGTGGCCCCTCGAATTAACCACATTGATAGCCTGTAAGACATTTCCTTCTAAAATGATATAAAAAATATAATAATAAAAAAAATTCATCTTCTTACAAAATTTCACAGCATGGACAATTGCTAAAGCTTCAGCTACAACAGCCTATGCTAATAGGACTTTTGTAGTGCGACGGACATATAAAACAGTGGCCCCATGAGCTCGTACTACGATGCCTCTCCCTATACCTCCATTGGTCTTATCAACAGTTACATCCAAATTAACTTTAATTATACATGTGGGTGGTTTCTTCTAAGTAATTGAAAGGTCATCCGGAATGACAGTTTGTGCATTACATTCTTTTGTGTTTACCTTCCTAAAAGCATTAGGAGAATTGTGAGCCTTGATGAAAAGTTAGCGAAGATGAAGTAGCTTTTAAAATAATATTTTGATTAAAATTTAATAATGGTCAATCACAAGTACAATAATAATTTTAAAAATTACATTATTATTGAAGAGACACAAAATAAACTTATAATATTACACTTACAAAGGACAAAAAATAAAATAAAAATAAAATAAAAAAATCTAATTGTCAATTCAATCTCGTGTGCATATAAAACAAGAAATTAAAGTCGTCAAACAACAAGTAAAAAAAAAAAAAAAAAAAATCTAAAACAAAAAAACAAACAAACAATCCAAAAAGGGCAACGTAAGATGAAATTGGTTTGTACGTTGGATTATGTGTGTATTTCCTACGTTTTGCTTACTAGGAAATTTATTAATAATTTCATTTAATAATACGGTTTTGTCATATGTTAATCAAGCTTAGTTGAGCTTCAACTTCATACGCTCCAATTGCTCTAATTAAGCTCAAGCTAACTGCTTTTGTACAATTTTAATAATATTTTTTAAAAATTAATTATTGAATATGTTGAACCTACATGTAAAAAAACGGATTTAATAATTAATTTTTAAAAAATAAAAATTGTTAAAATTATACAAAAATTATGTCAAAAGTAATATAACAATTATTACTCATTCATTTAACCCTATATGAATGTAAGCCTAAAACATTGTCTTATGTTTAAAGATGAATGAGATAAATATTAAATAAATATTAATCTAACCCTATCTAGTAACGTTACCTAGATCCACCCCACCCCCCCCCCCCCCCCCCCCCCCCCCCCCCCCCCGCCCCCCTCTTACTAGATTTTACCCCATTGTTTATTATTACTTTAACTAGCTAGGTGACTATATAATTTGCCCTGCTCAATGTTGGTTTACGCCATGCTTTAAATGTGTGTTAGTACTTTTTTATTCATTTATTTATTTTTATCTTAAGATAGGTATATTGTATGGCATGTAACAATAATAACATAAATAAGGGAAAAATACACTTACGTTCTTGAATTGACACCTTATTCGCATTTATCCTCCAAACCAAACTATCATTTATGATATGAGTAATGTTAGAAACCACACTTATATTTTATTACTATCATATCCTAATTTTGTGACCGTGCCGATCAACCTTTGGAGTAGCCATTGTTAAAAAAAATATTTTAAAAAATTTTAAGAATTAATTGGCATTGCCATATTAACATAATGGAATAATGGTGAAAGAAAAAATGTGATTTATAGCATTGTTCTTTGTGGCACAAAACTCTCTTCAACTACCAATCGGTTGCAAAAAAACCATTATGTTAGCCAAGGGCATTAAAATGGACAGAATTTGTAGTACATGGCAAACACGTTTATATTTTGCCACGATTATCCTAAACTATCATTTACAAAAATGCCTCTAAACTACAATTTTGTGACACTTGGCCTCTTCAAACTATGTTACAATTTGGCCTGTCCATTATATGTTAGCATTAAAATGGACGGAAAACAGTGTACATGCCTCCAAAGGGTTGTCGACCGCCCCCTCAATCACTCATCTATCTGTTTTTTTTTTTTTCCTTCCTAAAATTGGAGCAATTCGGACATCTCAAATCCAAAATATGCATATAAAAGTCATGTATGCCATTTCCTATTCATTTTAATGCCAACATCTACCAAATGGACCGAATCGCAACGAAATGATGATTTGAAGAGTCCAAGTATAACAAAATAGTAGTTTAAGGGTGTTTTGCTAATGATAATTTAGGACAATATGAGCATTTCAAATCTAAAATATGCAATGCCACGACCTAACGGAGGGGCTATTTTGCAACGAAAAGGTAAGTGTGAAAAAAGTGTCGGATCATGAAGGTTAAGTGTATTTTTCCCCATAACTAATGCGTTGTTTAATAATGGTTTATCCTCAATCTTTTCTATCTTCCCATTACTGAGCATTAATCTTAATTTTTCACAATGTTTTCATCACATGAGTCTTTGAAATATTATAGCATTTATCCTAGTCGATCCATTCCCATATAAGCTGCCATCCATTAAAACTACCCTTCTGTCCCATTGTGGTGCATCCGACTAGATCTTAATTTTCACAATCTGAAAGATTCGATCGATTCCTTAGTTTATTGTAAATTTAAAAAAGGTGGTGCTTAATTATTCTAATTTTGTGTCATGCAAAAACGTGTTTTTTTGGCTTATTACAACCATTTGGGTTAGTGTCGTGGCTGGGACCACGATGTGATAGCTAATTCGAATTTACATAAAGAATATGCCAAAAGGATTAATTAATTGTTATCACAAACAAGAAATCGAACAGGGAAGTAACGGAAGTTTATTAGTTATTATTATTATTATATATGAGAAAAATACAATTTAACTCCTAAACTACCAGCTATTTTCCGAATAGCCCTCTGAACTATCAAGGCTTGGATTCTGTTTCTCTCAAACTATCAAAACTTTTGAAAAAAAGCTAATTTTTGATGAAATATGCCCATCATACCCATGCCTCGTATCATTTTACAATTAAAATTAAAAAAATTAAAAAAAAAATTGAAAAAATTAAAAAAGTTAAAAAAAAAAAAAAAAAAAACTAATTTTTTTTCTCTCTCTCTCTCTCTCTCTCTCTCTCTTTTATTTTTTTAAATATTGCGATCGACCGGAGGACGTATTGCTTCTTTCCAATATCGTCATTGGGCATGATGCAAGCCTGCAACTCGGCGAACTCTTCCTCTCCTCTCCGAACGCGGACATGGCTAATTTTCTATCATTCGATGTCTATGATATTGATCTTTCGAAGGTTATGAACGATTCCAATCTGAATTTGGTTTTGTTACAAACGACGAGCAAGTCTATCATCATTGTGGAAGACCTCGATCGGTTTTTTACGAAGAAATCAACGGCCGTGAGCATGTTCGTTGAAGTTCATATTCATTTTCCTCTCTGTGATTTTTTGGCATTCAAAACGTTGGTCAATAGCTATTTGGGGCTTAAATATCATAAGTTTTTCTTTCAGGTGAAGGATATTTTCTAAAGCAAGGCGAGCTTGAGCCTGGCCAAGATCAACAAGTTAATGATTGCGAACTGGAACTCGCCGAGTCGGGCTATAAAATCGTCACCATGAATGGTGTTGTAAACGGACGGTGACCGGAGAGGTTTCAAGAAGATTGGGTCGCAGTTGGGAAATAACGCCACCCCAAACACCTATATTTTTTTTTTTAAATAAAAAATAAGAAATAAAATTTTAGATTTTTTTTTAATTTTTTAATTGAAAAATGACACGTGGCAATGGTATTATAGGGATATTTCGCCAAAATATGAATTTTTCAAAGGTTTTGGTAGTTTAGGAGCTAGTGTCCAAGCCTTAGTAGTTTGGCGAACTATTCGGAGAATGACTGATAGTTTGGGAAGCTAAATTATATTTTTCCCTTAAGATATTATGACGAGTAACTCAAATCATTGATTCCCTGTCATAATAGTAAATCATGACATGTCATGATAAATTGATAGGTATTATATATATATATATATATATATATTTTGTTATTGTCAAATTATGTAAATATCAATTCTAGCTCTACAATGCGTTACTAATTAAGGTGAGTAAGAAATATGTAGTTGTTTGAGCTTTTAAGTGACGTCTCACACCATTTTGGTATGAGAATAGGTATGTGTTTAATTATATGTATATTTGCACCCTTCTTAACACAATGCGTTTTAAAGTCATGATATGATGATCATAAACCTATCAAAACTCGGCAATTAATCGTGTTTCTGCGAGAGTAGTACTGAAATGTGTGACCTCTTAAAAAGTCTAATTTATAGAAGAAAAAAAAAAAAACAATATTATATTATTGGGAGTTGGCCATTATATTTTACGTCATGGTCCAAATGGGCATGAGTCATTATCTAAGAATCACGTGAATTGTTCTTTGTTTTCATATCTTCTATTCATTCATTTATAATATTAGTATTAGATGAAGATCGAACCCATTACATTTCTTTTGTTGAATTTCTTTAGTGCTCGCTTCATTTTCCTGTTGTTAATGATTTAATTTGTACCATCTCCTTGTTAATTACCTCTTGTTATCTGCCTCATTTTCTTTTGCTTATATTCAAAAGTGAAATATCGTAAATAAAGTAAATCAAGATATTACATTATAATAAATTAATATTTTATTTTCTATTTTTAAATTGTGTGAATCAGATACTCAATTTGAAATTACTGAAATTGAAGTGAATGAGAAAGATGTGACGTATCATTCGAACTTTGGCTTCTTTCTTTAATTTATTTTTTTCCTTATCATATATGGAATAAAGTCATTAGAATCGAACCACACTAATTAATTATTTCACATTTCTATCTATTCTCTGCGTTTTCTGTAATATTTCAAAATTTTAACACCCTTAATTCTCTCCTCTTGGGTAAAACTCACCGTCCAAAAAATCAATATTGTATAAATAAATAGTGATATCTTCACAGACTTTGCTTGATAAACTTCTCACAGAATTTGATCTTCACCTTTGATATCGATCACAAAACCTTTATAAATATGGATTTGATACAAGATCAAAGTTTTCCTTTTAAATTGGATTGGAATAAATTGTCTTAATTTATCCTATTAAATTAACGTATATCTAAAATATATGTGATTCTCATTCAATTTAGAGAAAAAAATTTATCTATTTCTTAAATATCTAACGTGAAAGAAAATTTTTGCTAGAAAATTTAAGCCCCGGTAATGGACAAATATAAGATTTAGCCTATGGGTATTTCAGATAGACAAACTGTAATTTGCAAAGGAAATTGTGTATGGATGGATTTTCAATTATCCAAGTAGCAAATATGAGAAAATTTCTATTAGATTAATATGTCCAAATAGGTGGGTGAGCATGATCAAGGATCAAGATCCCCTCGTTATAAGGGAAATCCAATCCTATGTTATATCTAACCGCTTGAAATATGCCACCTGTCCAAATAGATGGTATCTTATTGAGGCATGCAGCCAAAAAGGTTGCCTCCCAAAGCATTATTCTTAAAACTCTTTCTTCTTCCCAAAAAAATAAAAAAAAATAAAAAATGCCAAACCATATTCATTCCATTTGCTCTTAGATTCTTCCATTTTGCTACGAAATGGTAAGTGTGAATAAAATGTGAGTTCATAATGTTTTCAAAAACTAATTAAAGACAACTTTAAGATTTGATTCCTTGGTTTATTGTTACTTTAATAAAGTGTCTGTGTTTCTAGAAGGTGGTGCTTATTCTAATTGGAGTGAATGAGAAAGGTGTGATGTACCATTGGAACTTTGAATTCTTCTTCTTTCTTTTTTTCCTTATCATGCATGCATGGGATAAAGTCATTAGAATCGAACCACACTAATTATTTCAAATTTCTATCTTTTCTCGATCTGCATTTTCTAATTTAATTTCTATAATATTTCAAAATATTAACACTCCTTCTCTCATCTTCTTCGGCAGACAAAAAAAAAAACAAAAAAATTGAGTACAAATAAATAGTGATATCTTCACAAACTTTACTCGAAAAACTTCTCACAGAATTTGATCTTCACCTTTGATGTCATAAAACTTTCATAAATAAGGAAACGAAATAAGAACAAAGCTTTCTTATAAATTGGATCGGAAGAAATCAATTCCTTTAATTTAGTATATTAAATTGATATATGTTTAAAATATATTTGATTCTCATTCAATTTGAACAAAAACTCTATCTATTTGATAATCAAAAGTGAAAGAAAATTTTTCCTTTAGGAGCAAATATATATATATATATATATATATATATATATATATATATATATATATATATATATATATATATGATTTAGCCTAGGGGTACGTAGCTCAAGCGGATAGGTTGTAATTTGCAATGGAAATTGGATCTGGATCCCGAGTAATCCGAGTAACAAATATAATAGAATTTTTATAAAGTTTATCTGTTCAAATATGTAAATAGACGTGATTAATAATATTGACGTGACACTATTTTCGTATTTTTATAGATGTCTCTTATGAAAAAGAAGAAGAAGATAATTTAGAAGTAAAAAATAAAATTTTAAAACTACATAAATCATAAATCATAAATGTGTAAAGTATTTAACCCTAATTGGGGTGATGAATTTGATATTAATTAATTCACGGACGAATTTCCAAGGAAATTACTGAAATTACTGAAATCTTCGATTGGCATAGAAAGGCTGAAAATGCGACTGTAAGCAAAAGCAATAAAGGCGTAAGAGGATGAGACTCTTGAGTCAAAACTCAAAATGCAAGGACGTGATCAGCTTGACCCGGATTCGTCTGAATGACCAAAATCTCGCATATATTTATCATTCCGGCTTCACAACCACCCCGTCATCAAAGTTTGACCCACACTCTTCTGACTACTCAGGACTCCAAACCGCTAACATTACCACCATCAATTAAATAAATAAATATGCGTCAACGTCTTTCTAGAATTCTTGAGTTGTATATATATATTTTTTTCTTCAATATTTAAATTGAATTGTCAAATTTCTCATTCTGTTTTGATCTCGTTATAATTAAATTTCTGTAATTTTAAAATCAACTTATATTTTCTTTTAAATAATGTTATTTAATAAATACAATTAAATAGTATTGCAATGTAAAAAATCAGCCCTTAAATTAGCAGGTTGATTTTCGCTATTACGTTGTCTCATTAATTATGTTATCAGTTTAGTAAATAATATTACTTCAATTCAAAATTTAGGTAGACAAAATCCATGTAAATGTTGCAAAAAAAATAATAATTATAAAAGAATAAAAAAGAAGGCCTACGAATTTTAAAACAACTCATTAATACAGTCTCCGGCCCACCCGTCCCACCGGCCCATCTGTCCCACCTGATCTCCTCGTTCGTCGATTTAAACCCCTCTAACCAGCCCGTTTTTCAGTGCCATTACCACCATCTCCTCATTCTCCTCCACTCCCCGTACGTTCTGAAACTTCTTTTTCCCCCAATCAAACACGGAAATGGGTAGCCTTGATATGAGCTCCGTGGAATCTTCCTCACCCCAACGTGAATTCAAGCCATTAGACCCCGAAGAATTCCGAAAACAAGCCCACCAGATGGTCGACTTCATCGCCGACTACTACAAACAAATCGAAACCTACCCAGTTCTCAGCCAAGTCCAACCGGACTACCTCCGCAACAGCCTCCCCGGAACCGCACCGTACCATCCCGAACCGCTAGAAACCATTCTCACAGACGTAACCAATAATATAATCCCCGGTATGACTCATTGGCTAAGCCCAAACTTCTTTGCCTTCTTTCCGGCCACCGTTAGCACCGCAGCTTTCGTGGGAGAAATGCTGTGCACTTCGTTTAACGCCGTCGGGTTCAACTGGCTAGCCTCCCCGGCGGCCACCGAGCTCGAAATGATTGTCATGGACTGGTTAGCCAACATGCTTAAGCTCCCAAAGTCCTTTATGTTCTCTGGCACCGGCGGCGGAGTCATTCAAAACACCACAAGTGAAGCGATTCTAGTCACGCTCGTCGCCGCCAGGGACCGCGTGCTACGCGCAAAAGGGACCGATGCAATACAAAAGCTCGTTGTGTATTGCTCTGACCAGACACATTCCACTTTCACTAAGGCTGCCAAACTGGCCGGCATCAGTCCGTTCAACGTAAAGGCTATCCCAACAGAGCTTGGTACAGATTTTGCTTTATCGCCTGTGCTCCTACGTACGTTCGTGGAGGCTGACATGGCAGCAGGGTTGGTCCCACTTTACGTTTGTGCCACCGTGGGGACAACTTCAACCACTGCCGTTGATCCTCTGGAGCCGCTCGCCGACGTGGCAAGCGAGTACGGGATGTGGATGCATGTGGATGCTGCTTATGGCGGTAGCGCATGCATTTGTCCCGAGTTTAGGCACTACTTGGATGGGATCGACCGAGTCGACTCGCTGAGTCTTAGCCCGCACAAGTGGCTGCTCTGCTACTTGGATTGCTGTTGCTTGTGGGTAAAGAACCCGAGCTTACTGGTGAAAGCTTTGACCACCGACCCGGAGTATTTGAGAAACAAAGCGAGCGAGTCCGACTCGGTGGTGGATTTCAAGGATTGGCAAGTGGGTACGGGTCGAAAATTCAAGTCGCTCCGGCTTTGGTTCGTGCTACGCAGCTACGGCGTGGCGAATCTCCAGAGCCACATCCGGTCCGACGTTCGGATGGCCAAGATGTTCGAGGGGTTCGTCCAATCAGACCCGAGGTTCGAAATCGTGGTGCCGCGGTGGTTCGCGCTGGTATGCTTCAGGTTAAACCCGTTCTCTTGGGCCGGCTCGGGCTACACAGAGGTGTTGAACCGGAAGCTGCTCGAGTGGGTCAACTCAACCGGTCGACTTTACATGACCCACACAATAGTCGGTGGGGTATACCTTCTGCGGTTCGCAGTGGGGGCCACACTTACAGAAGAGCACCACGTGGTTGCCGCGTGGAAATTGATCACAGAAGGAGCTGATGCAGTCCTTAAGGGCGCATGCAATTGATAAGCCTTTTTTTTTTTTTTTTTTGAAGGGAATTGATAAGCCTTTTTGTTTTTGTCACTTTTTTTTTTTTCTTTCTTTTTTTTTTGTTTGTTTGTATATTTCAATATTGAAGCTGGAAATTACTGAAAACTAGTCCGGCAAGCAATTTGTGAAGGAAGCTGCTCTCTTAATTTGTAACAGTCGATCCTATATATATATATATGTATAAGATCCTTGAAATAAATAAAAAAGTTCATAAATTCTTCCAACAACTACTTAAGCTGTCAACCTACCTTTAATTTATATATGTTACGGACATGCATCTCTGTCTTTGAAGGGATGGAATCACCCGTTTCTGTGAAAGGGAAAAAGTGAAGGGAGAATTCATGTTCAGTATTTAAAAAGGAAGCCAAATGGTTGGGGTGCCTTAATTACTATGGTCTTGAAGGGGACCTACTGTCTTCAATAGGCCAGCGCAACTAATTAAGCAAAAAGTCACCTACTGCAGGTATGGGAAACCCTTGTGTCATGGCTCTCATGTGAGACAATAATATACATGTGGATTGTGGATTCCACAAACAAGGAGCATCATATCGATCGCGTTGGCTTTGATATTAGAGTCTTTAGGGCGCGCGCGCACTAGCTTCTTTGATATAAGGCAGCTAAGCTTCCAACTGGCCAAACACGGACAAGACCTACCAATTAAGGAGAAACATTTGGCCCATGTTTCCGCAGGCCGCCTTCGATCTTCTGTCTCTCTCAGGGATCACCCGTCTTCTACCTTTACTTTGAGTCGTCTGCTAGCTCCATGGCCACCGCCATACAGTATTACCCATTTGACCTTAGGTCAAAACTGATGCTTTTGGAAAAAATCCAGTTTCAGAATGCGTTTGACAAAACGATAATGGCGTTTCCAATTCATGTAGGTAAAGTATCCCATTTGAACATATATATTTACTTTATGGGTAGACTCTGACCCTACTTAAATATATATATATTTAACATGTTCACACAAGAGGAGGGAAGGAAAAGGGGATTTGAATTAGTAACCTCCGTTTCATGAGACATGGTTCTCAGCTGATTGAGCTACCATTTGGAAACATTTAAGTACATATATAGATCCATAGAGTTTCTTTATGTACATGCGCATTTATGTAAAATAAAAGTAAAAAAACAAAATGTAAAATTTAATTTCATAATAAATTATAGGGAAAAGTACACATAACCCTCTCAAACTACCACATCATTGTCAATGTACCCCCCAAACTACCAATTGTGTCAATCTCCTCCCTTAAACTACCAGAAAATGTCAATGTCCCCTTAATGACAAAAATGTCCTTCATAAAATTATTAAAATAAAATAAAAACTAAAAAAAATTATTAAAAAAATATAAAATAACAAAAAATTATTCCAAAAAAAATTAAAAAATTAAAACTTTTTTTTATAATTTTTTTTAAATAATAATTTTCATTTTTTTTTTAAAAAAAAATTGTTCTTTTTCGTTTTTTTAATTTAATAAAAACTGTTTTTTTTTTCATTTGTTTTATTTTTTAAAAAATAAATAAATAAATTTCAGTTATTATTTTTTTTTCGTTTTTTTTTACTTTAAAAAAAATGTTCTTTTTCGTTTTTTAATTTAATAAAAACTTGTTTTTTTTTTTCATTTGTTTTATTTTTTTAAAAAAATAAATAAATTTCAGTTATTTTTTGTTTTTTTGTTTTTTTTCTTTAAAAAAATTTGTTATTTTTCGTTTTTTAATTTAATAAAAACTGCCTTTTCTTTTTTGTTTTTTTCATTTGTTTTTTTTTTTAAAAAAAAAAATCAGTTATTTTTTGTTTACTTTTTTTAAAAATTAAAAAATTAGTTCTTTTTTTAAAATTTTTTTTTTCGTTTTTTATTTAATTTTTTTTAATTTTTTTTAATTTTTTAAAGTTTTTTAGTTTTTTTTTAATTTTTTTGAATTTATGAGGACATTTTTGTCTTATTCAAAAAAAATTAGGGTCATTTTTTTTTTTTTTTCTTTTTGTTGGTCTTAGGGGGGACATTGACATTTTCTAGTAGTTTAAGGGGGGAGATTGACACAATTAGTAGTTTATGGGGTACATTGACAATTGAGTGGTAGTTTGAGGGGGTTATGTGTACTTTTCCCTAAATTATAAGTTATAATTAATTGTATGTAAAAGTTGCATATTTATAGAATCTTCTATATGGGTCTAAAATTTAAATCTACGTAAATAAATAAATACATAGATACATAGAGTTTCTTTATGTGTGTGGACGCGTGCATTTATGTAAAATAAAAGTAGAAAAAAATGTAAAATTTAATTTCATAATAAATTATAAGTCATAATTGTATGCAAAAGTTGTTAGAAATAATTTTATACATGAAATTATTTTAACCTAACATGCGCAGCGGAAATAATAAAACATAGAAGAGTTTTTAGGCATACCTCCGGCCATTGTTGCTCAAGCACTTCTTCAGAACTTCTAGGAACAAAATATGAGGGATCTTCTAACCTATGCCTATTGCTTGATGGCTGTACTGATGGTGTACACAGGCACTCTGTTTATAGGCTAGGTTAGGGACCCTCAAAATGGTAAACACCGTATTTGTTTCCTTCCATCAAGGAAACAATATCGTTAATTGATTTTAAAATCAATTAACCAATTCCATATTTACGGTAATCTAAATTAATAGAAATAACCATAATACCGATTCCATATTTACGGTAATCTAAATTAATAGAAATATCCATAATACCGTATATGTTTATTATTAAAATAATAAACATAGTAAACACCGTAAATGTGATATAAAGGCCACAACCAAAAAGGAATAATATATATTACAAAAGTTGCATATTTATAGAAATCATATATACTGTATTTGTGTTTTTTAAAAGCTATAAGAGCATTAGCAACAGCATTCATAAATCTCATTCGGTCATTCCCTTTCTTACATGTAGAAAAAAACTCTTAAAAAACTACTTGAATCAGATTTTCTTCTTGTTCCCTAAACTAAGGGAACACCAAGTGAACCGAAAGTTATATCCTACATTTAGGAAAGTAAAAGTAATTCCCTTAGCATTATTTTAATATAAAAACTTTTTCTTTCTTCTCTCATTTTTCTAGTTGTCTATCATTTATTAGAAACAACAATTAATTTAAATAACATCTTCTCTCATTTCTCTTTTGCTCGGCATTTAATTTAAATGATACTTAAATGACATAAAAAAATGATAATGAAAGCTATTGTAGAATGTATTTAAATATGGAAGCAAAAAATGGTTTAATTCTCTAATTAAATTGAAAAACTATTTAAGAGAAGCTGCTGATAGTGCTCAAAGTCCATGACATTGCTAGATTCCTTTGTTTTGGTCCGAGTACAAGTGGAAAACTATAACCATTTGCGGGGTGAAAAGTTAATTAAAATTGATGAGGTCGGGATTGTTATAGAAAATGTAGTATTTTTATAGAGATAATAAAAAATTTTGGCGTTCGGCCAAAAATTCCAGTGGGAGGCCGGAAGCCATGGTGGAGAATTTTTCGTGTTAGTACGGACAGGGAATTAAGAAGCATGTGAAAATATGTACATTGCTAGATCAATAGGCTTCCAGTGGGTCAACAGGAGGAAGAAAACAAAAAGTATTACCCCTATTAGATCGATGTTCTTCGTTAAACCAAAGTAAAAGGAATAATTAAGGAAGCTAATCAAAGGACAGATGGATTTGGATCTTTTTTTTTCTTTGTACATGTTCACACTAGAGGGGGAAGGGAGGATTCGAACTAAAGACTTCCGTTTCATGAGGCATGGCTCCCAGCCGATTGAGCTACCCCTTATGAACATGGATTTGAATCTGGGTATTGCACCGAGTACGTACAATACTACATTTTATCTTTGCCATTTGTTTAAAATGAACCGCTCAAATACTAGCAAAAAAGAGAAAAAAGAGGCGATTTGGGTGACTATTGGAGTGGCCGAGCTACCCTGATGGCCGGTATGAGGTGGCCAAACCGGCCCTACCACTCAAGCCAGCATTCTTTGTTTAAAAAAAAAAAAAATCCTAAGAATTGTTTAAGACTGCTACACTAGCTAGTAGTGTGAGATAAAAATATAATTTTTACCATAAAAAATATATATTGCTGCATATACTTCTAAGTTCTTACTCTTTAATAGAACAATAAAAATCACAATTGATATAAAATATAAAGATTAACTCATCCAAAATCTAATGGTAATTTTAACTCTCACATTAGGGAGTAAGCACTTAGAACTTGGAACTACATGTAGCATTTCTCTTTAAGTTTATCCTTTGAAAAATGCTTTGTAGGACTGAATATGGGTCCTACAGATCTAGTAAATGATTTCTTTTATTTTTGAGAAATTCTATGAATACGAAATGTTTTACCAAAATGATGTGGAACTTATTCATTGAAGATAATTAATAAAAAGAAATGCAACAATTTTCAATGAATAAACTCCACATCATCTTAGTACTCATCTCTATTTTGGTAAAAGAATATATATATATATTTTTGAAAATAATATTGATCTCATTCATAATATGAATAAACCTAGAGCAAAAAGCTCTAATAACAATCAAAGATGAAACTCTGATAAAACGGTTGTCTTAATGCAATCAGGGATACAACCCATCCAAATATGGTCTACTACCTGTTTAACTCCTTCTTTAGCCAAATAATGTGCTGCCGAATTTGCCCCACGTGAACTAAAGCACACAGTCCAGTTATGAAAGGCCTGAGAACCCCCAGGATATCAGCGATGAGATTTGTGTGAGAAACTGCAGTAACCACCCTTCCATTTGATACCTCTAGCATTTTTATTTCTTTTATCCTTTATATGATTTTGTCCCTGAATTAACGATATGAGTGCCATGAAGAAGAATGCATACAGAGAAGGCCCAAATTGGGACTAGCCCAACTAGTATTATGGGCCAATCTTCGAAGATACTAACGAGTAAAGCCTGTAGGTTGCGATCATGGACTCGGCCCAATAACGAGTAAAGCCTGTACGTTGCGACCACTTCCCAATTTGACTGCTGCTTCATGAATACTTTCCTTAATTAATTATATTTAAACTCAAGAATGGGATGAAGGGATGAGGGGATGAGGTCCTTAAGTTCTCAAATCACAAAAGAGAAAGCTTAGGAAAGTTTAATTTCTCAAATGAAATTAATTATGATTGGTCGGGATGTTTGTTTTTATTTTTCTTTTGTGCTTACCCATGGATGTACTTAATTATCATACTTATGTATGAATAATGTTTATGTCATGTATTCACGAAACTATTTGGAAGTCGTGTCGTGGGGAATTAGTGTACTTAGAGCACTAGCAATAGCTTCCGTATAATCTATTCATTTTCGTAAATATAGGAAAAATCTAAAAAAGTCACGAGTAATAGGCTTCTATATTGATTCCCTAAACATTGAGAATGCTACGATGCTAGCCAATGTATTTGGTAGCACTTTAGCTTCCTTATATATTATTTTAACATAAAATATCTCTCTTCTGTCATTTTTTGCCCTTAATTGAGGATTGTGTTGGAATTTTGTAAAAAAATGTAAGGGTAAGTAGAAAACTTGTACTTTGTAAATAATTAATATTTTAATGGTATAAGGAAAAATAATGAAATCTATTGTGAAGTGTATTTAGATAATGAAGCAAAAAGTAATTTGGTTTCTTAAATTTAAAAAAAATCGAAAGAAAATTACTGCTAATACTCAAAGAATAATACATTTGCTAGTGTGTAGAGGAGGTATAAGTCATTTTTTGTAGCTAGTAGCCTCCCAATTAAGGCGGTCAATTTGTGAACTCAATACGATCGAACCCGACAAGATATTAAAGGGTAAGGGTTTGACATAAACGGGTCGGCCCGCTTGACTCATTTAACAAATGGGTCAACTTATATATATATATATAAAATAAATACAAATTAAAATGGGTCAAACGGAATAAATATGTCATTTTTGTATTTAAACAGGTTAAGCGGGTCATGTCCAAGTTGAATACTTTGACCCCTTTAATTAAACATATCGTGTTCAGTTTGAACCTTGACAGATTATCAGGTCAATCCGGACTCGACCCACTAACCCAAATTGTCAGCACTACCCAGCAACTCCCTCCCACACCAAAAAAAAAAAAAAAAGAAAAAAAAAAGAAAAACCTCTAACTCTCTCAATTCTGCCAATTGCCCCTTTGCGTATGTGGGTTTTTGTTGGATTTTTTTCTTTCTCGAATTGTTGGCACCGGTTTGGCGTTATTTGATAATTTTCAGTAGTTTCTAGTCAAATTTCAGTTGCAGTCTTGCAGGAGGCAAATATTTTTTGTACTAACCAAACAATGAAAACAATTTTTGATATCATTTTTAGGGATAAATGCATTTTTTTTTTTTTTCATATGAATATAATTGAGATTTTACAAATAGTGAGTTTTAAAAAAGTAACTAATCACTCATTGCGGTAAGAATAATAAAAAAAATAAAAAATTTGGTCCATTACATTAAAGAAGTTGACAGAATCCGTTAATGTGTCACATCAACACCAATTATAATTTGACACGTGTCACTTACAATATATATATATATATATATATATATATATATATATATATATATATATATATATATATATATATATATATTTTTTAAACGCAATATTAAATTTTATTAAAGAGATGCTTAAAAATAGGGGTGGCCGGGCAAAATATCTTATTGCCGCCCATCGACTGCTCACCGAACAGCCTTCGACCATCCAAAATAATCAAAATTTGGCATAAATATTTATACTAAAGTCGGGTCGGTTTGGTAATCAGTATAAAAAATAAAACAATTAACCGTTTTAAACCGAAATTTTCAAAATGATTTTTAGCACAAATTACAAAATGATTCAAACGATGCCAATTAAACATATGTCAAATTCATACATTTTTAGCCTAAAAACAATTAATTTTGGCCCATCAAAATAGGCCTGGCCCAATTTAAAAAGCGTACTGATAATCAATTAACCGACTTAACCGATTGACTATATACCGGCTTACCGAATTATCCGTTTTAATTGAAAATTTCGAGAGTGATGCTTATTGGTATTGAGTGCTTGTAATTGTCAGAACTAATAATAACTAAAAGAGATGAAACATAGATTTTAGGTGGTTCGGCTTATGGCCTACATATATATGTTAAAGCTTTTTCTTTGGCTATATCTTTCCTTGATTATTTGATTGTATACAAGACTCTATTTATAAAGAAATAGTTTAAACGTTACAAATCTCTTCTACTTCTACATCAACAATAATAAATACAATTTATCATCTTATAACTCTTGTCTCTTGAGTTCTTGTAACTCTTGTCTATTGAGTGCTTGCAATTCTTGTCTTAAAAATCGGAAAAACATTGGTGAATTAACCGATTTAACTGACTATTTTGGTTCAAAATTTGAAAATACTCTTACCTCCACTGATTTAACCATACCCATCCCTACTCAAAAGTTAAAAATAAACGGGTATGTCAATTTGCTAATCCTTAAACGTCTTTGGAGACAACGAGTTGGCTCCTTTGCTTTCTTGAATGGTTGGTCATTGGCCGGTCATCTGACCGTTCAAGCAGCATGGAGGAGTTTTTCCTTGTAGTGGCAAGTAGTTGTTGCCATTAGAAAACTACGTCAAAAAATTACATCGAAGTTGAGCTTTAAGAAATTATATATCTAGCATATTTGATCTGGGGAGATGAGACTAGCTACAAGCCATGATTAATCCCAAAGCTCTCTTGGATCTTCTTGACTTGCGTATATAAAACATGTTGAAAAAAAAACAAGAGAAAACACACACCCAAACAAATGGGGGCGACCTTGGAGTGGTTCGGTCACCTCCCATTTTATCAAAGAGATGACCTGGTTACCCTTATCCATTTGTAAGTGGCACATTTCATGTACATTGATGCTGATGTATAATATTAATAGATTTTGTTAACTTTCTTAATAGAGATCAAATTTTTATTTATTTATTTTTTTTTATTTTGCTTACCCTAGGAAGTAATTAATCACTTTTTAAAACCTAAGAAGTTATTTGTCAAAACTTCAAACCACATGGACAAAAAAATGTATTTATCTCTTATTTTTAGGGTCTCAACCAAACAATGAAAATTAGTGATTTTTCCAAAAAAAATTATTTTCAACAAACAATTTTTTCTTTGGAAACCATTGTTACGCAAAAAAAAAAAAAAAAAAAAAAAAAAAAAAAAAAAAAATCCTTATTGCATTTTTTATATATGTCAAACATTGTAAATTTAAAAGAACTTGTGTATTGACCTCATTTGTTATTTTATGTTTCTAAATGCACTTTCTCAATTTGGTTACCAAACAGGTCAAGTACTAACAGATTGAAAATACTCGAGAAATTCAATTATAAAACATCTAAAATAATTTTATTTTATCGTGAAAACTCTGCCTACGGAAGCTTTAGGCTGAGTTTGGTATGCGGAATAGTTGCTCCATTAGAAAAATGAATTAGTTTCTATTGAAAATGGAAGAAAGTGAAAGATTTGCTTCGGAATAGCCATTAATTCTTATAGTCCATGAGGAAATGACTATTTCAAATGTTAGAATTTATGTATACTTTAACATTAATGCTATTTTATTCAACTTTCTTTCATTTTTAATAAGCTATTCATTTTTCCTAATAGAATAACTATTCTAACACTAACAATGAGAAAATGAGGTTACCTTTAACTGGGGTTAGATTCAAAATGCCTATGCATTGAACAGAAACCTACCAGTTGCAATAGTCCATTTCCGATTGGGATCTCGAGCAATATGTTGTTTAAATTGCTAATAATTTTTGCAGAACACGTGTGAGAACTTATATATGTAGGACTCACTTGTCCTAACTTGTCTTAATAGGTGACTGGGCATTTCAAAATTTATATAATTATATGGGTAAGTGGGTGTCATATAATCTCTCTCACAATATTCTATCCAAATTGCTAAAGATCCTCCTCCGTCCACTGCTCTCTATGGCAAGCTGGCTTGCAGGTACACTGCCATTGCCTTCCAAATAGAATAAATAATTGATTTGTAGGTTTTTCATTTTGTCCCAAGTAGAAGAAGGTCCACCTGCTTGTCTCCAACCTATATAGCAGACGAATTACGATTATAATGATGGTGTTTTGTGCATGGGGGTATGGCGTGAAATATGCACTCATCATCTCTCTCTCTCTCTCTCTCAAAAGTTTCCCTACTATTCACGTTATGATCATTCCAAGCGTGCAATCTCTCCCCTTGCTCACCTCCTGCCATTCCCATTCTTTGGTAAAAATTATATTATATTTTATATATATATGGAGGAAGAGTAAAAGCAAAAGGGTCTATCAGTCTTCCAATGAGTGAAAAAACAAATTCGGGTTTCTTTGGGCTTTCTCTTCCACCGATGCAGCAAAAGAGAATCTATTGTTTTCGTCAAAGAAGAAGACACCCAACAAGGAAAGTAAAAGCGGACAAAAAAAAAAAGAAAAAAGGTTCGGATAATAATTATAGAAATTAATTAATCAACCAAAAAATTTTGGAGTGTACGAGATGGGAAGCAACCCCGAAAACATGCATGGAACGTTCTTCAAAGGCATATCGAAGTAAGGAAACACTTGAAAGCTGTTTGGCTTCTTCTAATATTTTTAGCTTTTTGTCTTCTAAACTCAACCTAAACAATTTAGAAATTCTGATCACCCGACTCAAATGCTGAATGACATTATAGTTTATTCCTTATGACTCGTAAATAGAATCCTATGGGGGCTTATAATTTATATGAATAAATAAGAGAAATGGTATTTGGGTACGTACCTTTCTATTCAACTTAGGATTGCTAATTGAGAATATTAATGGAGCAATTAAATTATGATCACTCTTAATTAAATCTAGGAAGTGTTTATGGAGCTTTACCCTGTTTCATCTCTCTTTATGTCTTTACAAATTACAAATTAATATTGTACCAACCAGAATTAATGGCTTTGGCAAGAGGCAAGAGTTAATTAATTGCTTTCCCTTGTTAGGTCGAAAATTTATTAATTGTTTTAGTTCGTATTCTCTCTTAAACTCCTAGGACTCGGTTTAGGTGGTGAAGAAGTGAAGTACTAGATAAAAATAAATAAATAAAAGAAACTTGAATAACTTTCACTATAATATGTTTTTGTTAGGCTTTTAGTGTTGAAATTTTTTTGTGTCAAATCAACTTGGTGTGAGTCTAGGTTTTGTTAAGCTAAGTTGGAAATTAATCTGGATATCATAATCTTGGTCAAAGTTGAAGAACCGAATGGCTCTGTTAGTACCTCGGTTGGTGCCAAGTTCAGAGGCAGAACCATTCGGTTGGACTGGTGGTCTCATGGGGTTCGAGCGGCAGATGTCAATGAAGTGAACCGGATTCACTAGGTCAAAGTGATGTTCGAACGAGCCCATCAAGCAATTGACTTCCAAGTGGCGGGTGGGCAACGTTTGAATGGGAGGCTTCAATTAATAAATTTCTATATATGTTTCATAACCCACGACTTCCAGACATTTAAAGAGGCGGTTGTAGAATAGTGGTAAGTATTCTTGCCTGTCGCGCGGGTGACCCGGGTTCGATCCCTGACAACGACGCCAAAAATTTGTTAATAACTTAAGTGTGCAATCTCAAGTGCAGGTTGTCGCGAAGTAGTAAATTCTTGGGAGTCCAAGTGTCAAACAACAGGGATTTGGGGGACAAAGAACACTAACAAAAATAAGATTAGGAAAAATCTATGACAATTGATTTGGTTGAATAATTTTTATAAAATGCAATAAAAGATATAAGGAAAACAATAATTCAAAGAAATTGCTAAGACATTGGGGTTTTGCTTTTAACAAAACCATAATATTTATTCTTCAACTCATTTTATAACTCAATTGAGAGGCAGCTAAGGAGTACTCAATCGGAAAATAGAGCAGTGATCATAAAGAGAAAATATCTTTAAAAGATTAATCTTCAAAATTGATTGATTTCATTACGCAAAATTGGTTATTTGATTTGTAGGGAATTCCAAGTATTCACTGTACCCATAATTAAAAATGAATCAAAGAATTTTACAGAACAAAAACTATTTTCTAAAATAAATAATACAATCAATTAAAAAAATTATACATTAAAAACAATAGAAGAGTTGGAGAATAAATACCATAATCTCATTAAAAGACGTTTCACCCCTAGCCTTAGCTAAAGATTTAGCTACACATGACTACGAAAATATATTCCATCATCATGGTCCTAAACATCAAGCTAGCAAAATAAAATAAACTGAGAAGAAAATAAGAACAAAGAAAAGTTGATAAAATGCTGAATGTGCTCATTTTCTTCCAAAGCTGTGCTCCTTTTTATAGAGAAGAAAAACATCTCATGCTTTTATTTTCCCCTCAATTATCGTGTGTGCAGCCGTGTTTGATCTAGATATTTTTTTCTTTATTCAAATGTCTCTTTTTTGTTTGGATCACTGATTACATTGCACCTTTTATGCAAGTAGGAGTCTTCACTCTTCACACAAGTAAGAGTTCTCTTGTAGGTCCACTTCTTGTCTTCTTTTTCAAGGACTTCTTTTAATTAAATAGAAACTCCTATTCTTTTCATCTTCTTTCTTTTTATTTATTTTGTGATTCCTACAAAGCACAAACTCTTGCATTAATATATCATTTAAGCTCAAGATAAATAATTAAATAATATTTCACAATTAAATGTAAAATGCAAGAATTAAATCATAATAAAGTATGACAATACTTATTTTATAGGAAAAATAAGCACTTTTAAGCTATTATCATTATTCCTTTATTGTGAGAGAAGTTTAGCATATTTAATTTCATGAGCCTAAACTTCTCCCAGTTTTTTCTAGATCAAACCACTGAAAAAACCTACAATCAATAGATTTTTGTTTGAAGTGAACGAGGTTCGTTTATGAAGGTGATCCATATAGAAAAAGATCAGGAGTTCTGGAGCTATTGAGGTAGGAGGTAAACATGTCGTTTACGGGGATTACAAGATTAGATCTTCATAGTAATAGTTTTTGTAAATAAGAACAATATGTAATGTACGTCTTCTATAGTAATCTTAGTAGATGCCTTTTAGAGTTGGTTGGCCTCTGAAGTGGTTTTACTTTTGAAGAGTTTTTTAAAAAGTTTCCATTTCGCCACCAATATCTTTATGTTGATTGTTTTATTGCTTTCCTAAATTTTGGTTTTGATTACTATAGTAACTGAATTCATAATAGGATTGGTAATCTTGAGTGTTTAACACCATGGTCTTAGGCTCTAAATCCGGAATTTCAATTTTGATCTTACAGGCATGCCAAATAGGGCTATTCAAAACATTCGAAGGTATCCACGGTACCATTCACAATGGAGCTATAATAGAAGGTAGAGATACCTTATTTTTCCCACCAAATAAGGTTTTTTACTTAAACAGTGAAACTGAGGTGAATTGAATGCAAAATTACCCCAGGGCTCTTGGGGTGGTTTTGGCCACTCCAAACCGGCCTTGAGCCACCCCGGCCTTGAGCCACCCACTTGGCCAAATTGGGGGTGGCCAACCACCCCCATATTTTTTTTTTAATATATATATTTTTTAAAATTTAATTTTATTATTTTGTAATTGAAAACTGACACGTGACAGGGGTATTATAGGCATATTTCAATAAAATTGGTCTTTTTGAAACTTTTTGATTGTTTGGGGGGGCCAGAGTCTAAGGGTTGGTAGTTTGGAGATTACTTCTAAAACAGCCGGTAGTTTGAAGGGCTAAAATATAATTTTTCTCATATAATTGGGTAGATGTGAAATGTCTGTACCTTCAAAAGGAAGAGAGACAACAAAGACAAACGGTAAAATGATTTCAAAAATCATACTATAAAACACTAAAATCACTAGAAACACAAATAATGCGTTGTACCATTAATTTCAGATGCAACGTGAAAATAAGTTAATTAACTATCTAATGACTAAGAGCAGTCACAGCAGCTTCTTTATAAGTTTTTTGTTTCCTAAATTTTAGGAAAAAATTTCAAGAAAGTGGCAAAAAGTCACCTACAGCAGCTGCCCTATATTTTTTTGTTCCTTGGGAATTCTACAGTCCTTCCCAATGTATTGGGAAGCACCGTAGCATTCTCATTCCTTTATTATATTCATAAAATAAAATAAAAAATCTCTCTCCTCTCACATAAATAATCATAACTAAAAATTTATAAAGAAAGAGTAAAAAAATAATATTTAAAGAAAGAGTAAAAAAAATAATATTTAATGGATATAGGGAAAAGTAAATGGAAGTTTTTGTGAGGTGCTTTTTAATAGGAAAGCAAAAAGTAACTTTATTTCCTATATTTAAAAAAAAATTGTTGGGAAGCTATTATGAATGCTCTAAATAAATGCTTAAGGGCCGTCCAAAACATGCTATTATTTACTATTGGGTGACAACCCAATAACTTTTCATTATATATTAATTATAATCATGTGGATTTGGGTCTATTCTATTGAAAGCGCATGTTAATTTTTATGTCTTATATAGTATAGCACACTATTAATCTCATTCCGGATTGGGATACCTTACAATTAAAGTGTTCAAATTTTAATAAAATTTGGACCGTCTATATAGAGGGGACTATGAGACCTATCTATTCTGGATAGATGCAACCTAGACTATTCGAAACTAGGTCAATGCCCAGCACCCACCTGTATTTGATCTAACAATCTCAAGCAATATCATGTCCATCAATTTTCTCTTTGGAGGTGGTTGTGATTTTGCCACCAATCGTTACTTATTTTTTTTTATCAATTTAAACAGTAAATTGTTGGGATTTCACATGAAAGTTATCTATCCAAATAAATTTTAAACTATCCAAACCTACTCGGGTAGGTGAATCTTATATAATCTCTCCCACATGCATTGTCAAAATTATAACAAATTATTAGAGATCTCGATCCTCGCTTTTGACAACCGTATAATTGAGGTTCATATATATATGGGATTTATTTTCCCTATAATTGGTGCCATATAAAGTAGATAAAAGGAAATAGGTCCATGTGGGTTTAGGTCAAAATTTTAAATGGATTAGTGAATAATTTCAAAAGTAGGTGCCCTTGAGAAGTATGATGCGGCCTTTTTGCACTTAACAATGACCACACATATTTTGTTGAAAAAAAAAAAAAAAAAAAAAAAAAAAAAAAAAAAAAAAACCAATGACCATACATATGGTGACTGTTTGGCTTTTAGATTTAGACTTACTGTCTCTGTTCCCATCACCCTTTAGCTAGCTTGACCAATTGAGACTGAGATAGTTGCAAGGAAAAGGGACCATCATTTAGCACACCGTTAGGAGACAAGGCAGATTAAACGAGGCTTCTATTTTTTATGCTTCTAAATACTCTTTCATGCATGTCCCAATTAACAACGTTAATTTCACCCTCCTATCATCTAACATGTATTTTCAGCTCTGTTTGTTTTAACGTAAATTAAAATATATTTTTTTGCATTTAGCTTATACGAAAAATAAAAAACAAAAAAAAAAATGATCGGTTAGGAACGGCAAAAAATGACCGGCGACTTCTGGCAAACACTTGTGGATTCCGGTGAACTCTCGTGGCGGTGGTCGACTACAGTTTTTGGCTTGCTCCGGCGACCTCCCGCCGCAAGAGAGAATGAATAGCAAAAAAATTCAAACTTAAGCTCGGAAAATAGTTTACGGGTTTTAAAAATATATATATATATTTTACTAAAATTAAAAGAAGGTTTCCTTGACCCACCAACCAAAAATGAGATTGTATCAACACCTGACCATCACCAGGGTACGTAGATGATTTTTTGTTTTATTTTATGGAAATTTTTTTAGGCCAACACACATTCTTTGAGATTTGGGTTTAGAAAACCCTTTATCTTGGATATATTGTTTTTTTTTTTTTTCAACCACGTATACGTACAACTTTTACAGATTGGCATTTATGTTTGTACAAATGAATATATATATATATATATATATATATATATATATTGGTACCTCGTGGACCATCGAGGGGGTCATGACTATTAAAAAATGGTCCGTTTGTAGGTATCATTGGAGCAAAAGTCACTGAGCAGCTGTCAGGAAAGTCTCACCTATTTATAGCCTTAATCCTTAATGGCTTATTATGCATGAATTATATATAACAATTTATTTTTAGGACCACAGTAAATCTTGAGATATAAAATGATAATTTTTAAGAACAAATAAAAGAAAATTTCAAAACGAGGAGGGGCCATGCATGGCCCCTCAAAGGATCAGTCACGGTTAGAGCTCTCTATAAAAAGAGTAATTTTAAATGTACATTAAACATGCTTTCATTATGCCCTAGCTTGCACATGCAATCCAATCCCCAATTTGATATATTATAATTTTCCCTTTTCAAATCTCTAATATATATCCATGTTAATTAGAGGAATCCCAAGTTGGCACCAATGGCATTTTCATGATTTAGAGACATGCCTAATCAAGTTTATTATCATTATTTATCCAAAAATCTTGAGTTAATAAGAAGAAGTAAATTTAATTACATAAACAGTACTTTAACACTCACTTTCATGTGTGAGCTCAAACTTTATTTTTAATAAGTGATACCAAACACATGGAATATTTAATTGAAATGAGAGGTAAATGATAGAGTCAAGGTTCGAACTCCGGACCTTGGGCTTCTATCTGATATATATTATATTAAATCACCACATATCCCAAAAGATTAAGCTAATAGGATGATGTAAATTTAATCAATACTTTAACAGTTCAAACCTTGTATTCGTCATTCTTCTCCAATTTCAATTAAATTTTTCACGTGATCAACTTTACTTATTAAAATAGAGTCTGAGTCCACACGTTTGGGGAGTCGCAATAACCTAACAAATAATCCTAGTTATGCCTATCATTTATTGATTTCCATTTTCCATTCCATTAGCATGGATATAAAAGATAAATGCCTTTTGTCCCATTCACAGTCTCTTCTGCTTGTTTGGCATAACCGTTTGAATTCCACTCTTGAAATTATATATATATATATATATATATATATCCAGAATACTTGAAGTTCTCTTATTGAAAATAATAATAATAATAATAATAATTATAGTATAAAACATAAACGATTTAGTTTAATTGATCTATGCCCCCGACCCCCTTGATCACTGAGCCATGGCATTTTGCTCGTTGACTTCCATTTTAATCAAATTCAAACCCCATAAAAACATATTCTACGACCATTTCAATGCATGTAAGTCCTGTCGTTTGTCATATAATAGCCACTTCTACTTGTTAGAAGAGAACCCTCCATTGAATACAAGAACATGCAACCAAGATGTCACCCTGCCATGGACATGGAATATATATATATATATATATATATTGTGTATATATCTGTTTCTTAGAGACTTTCCTTTCGAGTGGTTACATGGTTTTGTGTGAAGCCGCGACATTTGAAACTTGTCGTTGTCCTTGTATTTGTCGAACCATGTATCTTATATGTACGTGGAGGCCAACTTGGCTCTAAGCTTGGGAGGATAATAGAAAATTACTGTCGCTAAATTATTCTCTTGGCTGGATATGATCATTTCCGTGGTTTCCTATCTATTTGTGCATTGCGGTAAATTAGGCATTATTTGGTTGTATTTTCAAAAAACAGTTTTTTGGAGGATAAAATAATCATCATATATAAGATGTATTATTTTGTCCAATATGAAAACAAAATCAATTTCAATAAACATAATTTGATGTTCTCTATTTAAAAACAATTTCTAAACACATGTTTTGTAGTGCATTTTTTATTTATTTTTTCAAATTGAAAAATATTCGCAGAGAACAGCTCCAAATAAGCCCTAAATTATTGAGTTCAGAGTTCCTTCCTTTTTTTTTTTTAATTTTTTTTTTTTTATCAAATTCATATCCCCACAATTTTACTTGAAATCGCAATGATTTCTTTCACGGTCTAAATTTTGTTTTGTTGCAACGGTGTATATAGTTAAAGAAATTTAATTCATGTGGCAACATAGTTACCATGCAGCAATATATATACTATTAGATCTGTAAAATCTAATATGGATAATGAAATGGAGAGAGAGGATTGTGATCTAATATTCCATTTTGGGTGGCCATTTATTTTTTAAAGAAAATTAATGGAAGAAGAAAACAAATCATTTTAATATTATAATTTAAGGAAACGGATCCTCTCCAGTTCAAGGGAACTAGAGAGTATCCAGTCCCTTATAATGTAGTGAAATTTTTATCTTTTCATATTTTTTGGGACAAAAATGCCACTGCATTATAAGGGACTGGATACTCTTCGGTTCCCTTGAACTGGAGAGAATCCTAATAAGTAATTTAAAGCACGTTCATTTGATAATAATGATAAGTATGTAGCTCAAAAAAGAAGAAGATAAGAATGAAATTTTTTTGCATAACACTCCAACCAATTGAAGCAAGAGCAATGTTTTATATCACTCTCACCTAGTTAATTATATTTCCTACCTAGGTTTGAGAAGGTCCCAATTAGGTCTTTTATCATAAACTGTATGATGATTCATAATTTCATATTCCATACCATGAGTTTGAACAAATTTACTTCTTATTGAAATTTCAAAAGATCCAAATAGGGACAGAAACTTCCCTAAATCTCAGAAAATTAAGATCAAAATATTGATATTTTGTAATAAATGGAAAAGGTATTAGGAACTTCATATTTTTGTTGATGAATGATCATTATATCTTAATTATTTATTGATGTTTAATAACTTAAATTATGTATTTAGGGTTTTGCAATTTCAATAAATACGATTTGAAAATATGCGATTTAAAAATGTGATTTTTTAAAATGCAGTTATGGCTACGGGTTATATTTCGTATATGCATGAAGAATGATTTCATGTTGGTTTTGATATATATATATATATATATGTGAGAATTATGTTTAAAATATTAAATTAAAACAAAATTGCATGTGCAATCAATTGCTCTTGCTTCTTTTAGGCAAGGTCATTACCATTTTCTTTACTATAGCAGGGTCTTTCAAATATTGAAATCATCTTATTTTTGTACATGTTTATTAAACGTACCTTTAAAATGGAACTAGAATATTTTAGGTTGTGGGGAAAAAAAATAACAACCATTTTTCTTGGAGATGTAAAGTCAATGGCTTCCGCGTTTAGGGGTGCGGTGTGGCGAAGGAGACAACAAACAAAATTAGGGTGTTTTTTTTTTTTTTTTTTTTTTTTTTTTTTTTTTAAGCTTAAGCCGGTTTAACATTTATTTTAAGAATTTTAGTTGATTTGGGGTGTTTTCTTTATTAGTTTAAGCCGGTTTAAGAAATTTTAATTGCTTTGAAATTTGTGGATAATTCAATCTATTTGGAAAATTGGACAAAATGCCTTTGGCTTCATTCAAGAAACCTTGATTAAGCCCCAGTTATTTCTACCCCACTTTTTGACTATTTTGGTTTGGTTTAGTCAAGATTGAATATTGTAGAATTAAAGAAATATTTGGCTGAAAAAAGAAATTATATTAGAAGCTAGAAAGATTAATGGAAATCTTTTTATGTGAAAGCATGGATTGCATTAATTTCCAAAATTAAAATTTATTGTTGTAATAAGAATAACTTTAATTGAGAAATACTACATTTTCTAAAATAATTTCTCTAAAAGTTAGTTCCCAAATGTGCCATCATTCCATGGGAATCAATTTTTAGATAAATATTTTTTGAAAGTTTAGTATTTTTCATTTTAATTTTGCCCCCATACAAAAAGCTAAGAACAAATATGAAAAGCAAAAAAGAAAAAAAAGAAAAAAGAAAAAAGAAAAAAAAAATACAAAATAGAGTACATATGTATTAAACCACTAATGGTTTCAAAAACTAATCAATTTAGTAACATAAAATCTAAAATATTTATTTAAAATAAACCATAAATTATGGACTTTGAATTCAATTTTAAAAAGGAAACGCTACACATACTTCTACTCTTACTCTCACGCGTGTGCGGCCACCCCCATTGGCTGGGGGTGGCTAGGCCACCCCTTCCTTCTTTGTTTTTTTATTTTTTTTTAATTTTAATTTTTCTTTTAAAAAAAGTTTATTTATTTATTTTTTAATAAATTTATATTTTTTTATTAACATAGGCACGTGTCACCATTTTATTAGTTTAATGTAGTGCTGTCGTGATATTTAACAGAATTTATCAAAAATTTTAATGAAATTTGACATTGAGATCGATTTATAATTATAATTTATTACAATAACCTCCCATTAACATTTTAAACTATAAAAAATAATTTGTAATTATGATATTCACCATAAACCAATCATCATATTTGAACCGACTATGCAAATATTCCTAAAATTAAACCGGACGTTTTACTTTCCGTCCAATCATCTTCTAACGTACCTTCAGCGCCCTTTGCATCACTGACCCATCTGATCATCACCCCCTCACTCCTCGCTCCTCACTTTTCCTTCCCAAGATGTGTATGCGTGTGGGGTGTGAGAGAGAGAGAGAGAGAGAGAGAGAGAGAGAGAGAGAGAAGATGTCAATGCAAAGAGAAATGCAAAAGACTATAAGATAGAGAGAGCAGGAAGCAAAGCAGTGAAGTTGAAGGCTTGAAGCTTCTTTTAATAAAACAGAGAACTTTCTCAGCTTTTCTTTATCACTTGCCTCACTTTTGTTAACAATGTCTTGCAAGCTCCATCCTCAACCCCAGTTCTGAAAACGTTCACAGGACTCACCAATACCATGGAGTTCGATCTTGAAAACCCATTGACTGATTCCCACGAACCGCACTCTGACACCATCCCTTCTCTCTTCCTCGTTGAATCTGATCACATGCCCTCAGAAAACTACTCTCAGAGTCTCCAAGCCCAAGGGTTTGATATCTCTGTTCGAAGAGAAGCCATCTCTTCAATTTCAAAGGTATTCACTCTTTTTATTTCTCCAAATGAAATAAGCAAGAAGAAGAGGAAAACACTGTGTTTTAACTGTTCTTGGTGTTTGCTTTTCTGTTTCCTTTTTCAGCTCTCTTGCGACTTCGATCCGCTCTTATCGTACCTTGCAGTAAATTACCTTGATCGGTTCTTATCTAGCCAGGGGATGCTGGTAAAGAAACCTACAACACGGTGACTTGAATAAATCTTCATCTTTGTTGAGTATTGTATGATTGTGATGATGTTTGGTTTTTACTATATTAAAAATTGTGTTTTTATAGCATTTTCTAAGGGGAAAAAAAAGGGTCTTTAATTTCCATAATGCCAATATAATGGTACATTAATTCGATTATTTAAGGGTTCAATTGCTTTGAGATCTAAGAATATTTGTATAACAGCAACCAAAGCCATGGCTTATAAGGCTTCTTGCCATCTCCTGCGTTTCTCTAGCTGCCAAGATGAAGAAAACAGAGTTTTCCGTCGCTTTTTTCCAGGTAAATCTACATGCCACTGTAATGTAAACCAAATATTCAGCAAAGTTATATTAATATTGCTTCTTCTTTTTTTCTTCATCTGTTTGAAAACAGGGTGATGGAGGTTTTATTTTTGACACACAAACAGTGGAGAGAATGGAGATCCTCATCTTGGGAGCTCTAAAATGGCGAATGCGCTCCATCACTCCATTTTCTTTCATTTCTTATTTCATTTCCTTGTTCAAAGTGAAAGACCCATCACTGAGGCAGGCTCTTAAAGCCCGAGCTACAGAAATCATATTCAAAGCTCAAAATGGTAATACCCAGAAGAAAAAAAGATCAAACAAAAGTCATATATGAACCATTGGGCACTTTTCCTCTGCTTTAGCTCAGACATCTTTATTTCGTTTGCAGAGATTAAGCTTTTGGAGTTCAAGCCTTCAGTAATTGCTGCATCAGCGCTTCTGTCTGCTGCTCATGAATTATTGCCCTTGCAATATCCCTGTTTCAGAAATGCAATATCCAGTTGTTCATATGTAAATAAAGTAAACATTCTAGCTTCAGTCTTTTTCATACTTTCTTTCTTATCCTTCTTTACAATATAAATTAAATAATTAAATTTGAACTCAATATTTCTTTTCAAAATTTCTGAAATATATTGTATGATATTGTGGCAGGAGAAGTTGCTGCAATGCTTCAACGAGATGCAAGACATAGTGATAGATGGGTACGAGTCAGTGTTGGAGATGGTATCGAGCTCAGTGACAGCGGTCAATGTGTTAGATCAGCAGTTTTCAAGCTCCGAAAGTGAAAAGACCGATGGCACTTTTACTACAACGAGGCCAGAGAGGGACATAAAGAGGAGAAAAATCATAGATTACTGTGGCAATCTCACGGTCCAGATTTCTCGGATTCGACAGTACTGATAGCCTGATTCCAAAAGTTTCACCGATCCATGAGAGGAAACGTTACCTGCTTCGGGGAAACAAACAGAAAATGGAGAAAAAAAAAAGGAGAGGGGTGGGTGAGAAAGAAGGTGATATTTCATGGGCAAAATCACTGTTTCATGATCTCAGTATGGCCCATTACTCTTCTCTGGGTAAGACAGATGGGAGAAGAAAGAAGAGAATTTTAATTTGTTTCCTTTTGTTTTTCCTAGAGACCAAACAAAGACAAAACATAACTTTGAATTGTAGGGTTGAATTTTGTGTTTCTGTACTTCTGGTTTTAGTGTGGTTGTGTTAGCTTCTGGCAAAAGTAATAATAATATCAATAACAAAACTACAATTTTCTAGGAACTAAATTTTGTCTCTACTTTGGGTTTTATGTGGTTGTGTTTGCTTCTGCCGAAGGAATAATAATATCAATAACTAAACAACAATTTTTTATTTTTTATTTTTTTCAGCTCTGAGAATCTAATCGAAACCATTTTATGGTTTAGATTTTGTTTGATTGTATTTTACATGTATATAATGTTATGTCATTTAAAAACATTAAACGTCGGTCTTCACACTGATGAATAATGTTACTTTTTATACTCATGTGCCACACTCATATTATACCAGTCGACATAAAACAACTTAAAATCAGGCACATGTATGTGATAAATGTGTATGAACTGTAACATTACTCTCAAGGGATATATATTTTTTTTTTTCGACAACCGGTAATGAATTCAACCGGTACTGATGAATAATATTGCTCTTCACACTCATGTCTCGCATTCATATCATATTAGTTGACATAAAATAACTTAAAATCCGGTACATATATGTGAAAAATGTGTATGAAATGTAAAATTCCTCTCAAGGGAATTTATTTATTTATTTTTTTAAAGACAACCATCAATGAATTCGAAAGGTACATAGGTTATCTCTCATTATGTAAGGTTCTTTTGAGGTATATGGTTTTGGGACATTTATTAGTGACAAGATAATTATTAATCATGTGATCCCTAGCTTGGATGTAAGCCATTGGATGGTCCCCCCTAATGAGATATCCTTATCAAAGATATCTGGACCCAGTGTTGGGGATATCTGTTCCTGTACCTGGAAGATGATAGTAACTGAACAGAGGGATTGTGGACCACTAGATGGGTTAAATCTGTTATGTACCAAGATTGAATATGCAATGTTCTATACCGTGGTATTACTTATGGGTCACCAAAGACCACCCACATGGCTTATTAATTGCTTCTTTTGGTGAGGGTGTCTACTAGGTTAAGCAATTGAACACCGTTTCCGACTAATTACTTATTCAAGCATACGAGTCTTATATAGGCTCTCTCATATATACTGTCTGAAAATTACTGAAGATCCTTATCATACGATTAGTGTTGCATATCATTAGAACTGTGGACGGAATTTTCTTCCGAGCTGGGTCCGAGGAAATTCTTAAAACTATTGTATTTGAGTCTTTTTTTTTCTTTTATTTATTTTTTCGTCCATTTACTAATTGGCTGAATTCTGACAATGAAAGAGTTGGTCATCTAACTTATATTATTCCTCCAATACAAAGGTCTGATTCTTGCAATTGTAGTCCACATTTAGCTAATCCTAAAGTCTATCAGAGCACTAAAATAAAATTTATTTGTGGACTTGCAACAAAAGTGGTTAGATCATGTGGTCTCTATGGAGTGACATTTTAGGTGAGTAATGGACTTGTTTTCTCCTCTCTTCCATGGCAGAGTAGTGTCCTAATCAGTTCTTGTCAACATCGTCCAAGAGTTTGGTGTACAATTAATCTACCCAAAATATGCTTCTCATTTAGTAATCTCTTCTTTCTTTTATCTCTTTAACAGGATTAGTCTTATCTCACATAAGCAGACTTAGAAGGCTTTGGTCCGTCGAACGGAGTTGACGGCAACTAGAAATTAAAGATTGAAGGTGAAAGGTGCATTCACGAAGAGAAAAAAATGAAAAATAAGAAAGAGAAAAACCTTGGCCGCCCCAAAGAAAAAAAAGGAAGACTTTGAAATTCGAAATATTATTTTGATGCTTGAATTAGGCCCACAAACCGGGCTTATATTAATATAGTTAGCATAATATATGTAATACTACAAACGTTCCATTTAGAATGTGAAATATAGATCAAAGTTAATATATATATATATATATATATAAGTTTTATAAATATAAGATTTTATAATTACAATGTATAAATATTAATATAGTTAGCAAAATATATGTAATACTACAAACGTTCCATTTAGAATGTGAAATATAGATCAAAGTTAAAATTGTACTGAATTTTAATATATATTTTATTTTGAAATAGAAATTATTATAAAATTCCATTCGAGCTCGAGCCGCTTGAGCTCGATTGGAGGCTTGGCTTGTTAAGCTAGCTGAATTTGAGCCAAAATCGAACTTGGCTAGGCTCTTAACAAGCTGAATTCGAACAAGCCTTTAAAATTGGGATTGAGCTCGATCTCCTATTCTATGTATTCGAGCCGAATCCGGCAGCTCCAAGTTCTACTCAGTTCGGCTCGAATACAACCCTAGTCCTTAATGCTCAGGCGACCAATATGGGGATTGGGCGCAAGATCCAGTACTCCTGACGGGTTCTACTTATACATTATCTCAAAAGGCTTAGATGAGTAGTTTTATTCTTAAACTGATTGTAAGCAAACTTTTCTTGTAATAGAGCTGGGTCCTATTGTTTTAGCATATTTTTTGCTAGACTCCTCAAAATATTTTCTAAGCTTTGATTCAACACCTTGGTTTGAAGATCTGTTTATGGGGTGGTAGGCATTGTTAAAATTAAGCTTGGTCTCCATCTTTTCCCACAGTCTCTTTAAAAAATGGCTCATGAACTTTGTATCTCTATTTGAGGTGAAGATCTTGGAAACCCATGCATGCGGACAATTTCACAGAAATATAGGTAAGTAATATAGGTGACATCCATCGTCTTCTAGGAAACAACAAAGTAGGTCATCTTGGAAAACTAATCTCCTATCATGAGGATAGAATCCATGCTATGCTGAGTATGACGTAACCCATGAACAAAATCCATGTTAACATAGAGCCATGGGGCATCGCACACTAATAATGGTGTGTATAGACCTTCATTTATAAGGGTTCCATTTGATCTCTAGCAAATAAAATATCGCTCCACATAATGTGCCATGTCACTAGTAAACTTAGGCCAATAATAATATGGTGAAACCAAAGTCAAAGTTTTGTCTCACCCAAAGTGACCCTCTCCATGCAATTCTTGTATAATCTAATTTCTCAATGAATAATCTGGAATGCATAGCCATAAATCACGGAACAAATAACTGTTAAGTATAATATAATAACTACGCTCACCTGTAGACACTTCTGCATATATCTTTCGAAAGGGAGGGTCCTTCGCATACAACCCTCCGAGAGGGTGTCGATACCTACTACTTTGGTACGCTTGGTGGTGAGAAGTACAACATGGCTACTTAGGGCATCTACAACTCAATTTAAGCTCCCTGATTGGTGTGCCTTGAGGAGAAAGTGAACCTTTGAAGGTAGGCAACCCACTTGGCATGTTTGTGGCTAAGCTTTTGTTGGCTCTTGTTGTACTTCAACACCTTATGATTGTGATTATGATGAACTCCTTCTACAGTAGATAATGATGCCAATGCTTTAAAGATTGCACAATGGCATAAAACTCCAGGTCGTAGTTGGAATAGGTCTTCTTGGACCCTGATAGGTTCTCACTGAAGAAGGCAATCAGACGCCTCTCTTGGTTTAGAACACCTCCAATTGCAATTCCCGAGGCATCACAATTTACCTCAAAAAAGTTCTCAACGTCTAGAAGGGTAAGTACAAGTGCTTATGTCATCTTTATTTCAGTAATTTAAAGCTTGCTTCGGCTTTTTCAATAAACTGGAAAGTCTAGCTCTTTAAGCACTCAATGATTGGCGCAATCATTGTGCTGAAATTTTGGATGAATCATCGGTAGAATGACAACAACCAGTGAAAACTCCAGACATCATGTATACTCTTGGGTGTTAGCAACTGTAGAATTGTTGCCACCTTTGATTGATGTGCACAAACACAATCAATATACACAACAAAACCAATAAAAGTAATAGTGATAGTAAGAAATGAACACTTCTTCTCATTGATATATAAATACTTCTTCCGAAGTGTTTCAAAAACTGACATTAAGTGCTCAAGGTGTGTCTCCTACAAATGGCTATAGATGAGGATATCATTAAAGTAGACAAAGACGAACTTTCCCATGTACACTACGAAAAAAAAGTTAATTCTGGACGGTTTTAAACTGTCTAGAAATGCAACAAAATCGTCTGGAATCAATTCCAAACGGTTTTTTCTAGACGGTTTTAAACCGTTTAGAATATGATGTCGCTAAATAAATTTATGGACGGTTTGAACAAAACTGTTTGCAATTACAGACGGTTTTGCTCAAACCGTCCAAAATTTATTATTATTTTTTAATTATAATAATTATAATTTTTTTTTGGTCCACCGAAAATTAGCTTCCGTCACCACTGAAATTAGCTCCGGTCACCACCGAAAATCAATTCCGGTTACCACTATCCACAATCCAGCCTTTTAGCCGCACCAAACCCCCCATCGAAACCCAGAGACACGAAACAACCCAAAAGCATCGAAACAACCCAGAAACACCGAAACCCACCCCAATTACCAACCCATCAGCTCCAACCCCAAATGACCCAGAGCCAGTTTCGGCCGGATCCGACTAGAAATCCTGACTTCCTCGCCAGATACCCCGGAAATCCACACACTTTTAAACACAACCCAGAATCACCGAAACCCACCCCAATTACCAACCCGTTAGCTCAAACCCTGAACGACCCAGAGCCGGTTTCGGTCGAAAATCCTGACGTCCTCGCCAGATCTGCCGGAAACCCACGCACACCTGCGTGGGTTTCACAGATTTGGCCCTCCATCTCCAACACTCTCTCCCGCCATTCCGTTCCAGTCGTCCTGATCCTGTAGTTCCGTCCAGATCCTGTCGCTCAACTTTAGTCGCCAGCCGGATTGAGAAGAAGAAGATCAACGAGACTTGCACGCCCTGCCTCTTGGGAATCCTTGGCCAAGTCTGTGAATAAAGTAATGTGGATTGTGGGGTTGTGTTATATGAGTCGTTGATAATTTTGAAAGAGACGGCTGAGATGTGGGGTGTTATTTTGTGGTGCGGATCGATGACATGGAATTAATAGGGATGAGTTTTAGTTATTAAAATTGCATACGGTTTCATTTAAACCGTCTGAAATTTTTTTTTTTTTTCAGACGGTTCATCTAAACCGTCTATAAATTTACAAACGGTTTTTTTAAAACCATCTAGAAAAAAACCGTCCAGAATTTGCGTTTTTTTTTTTGTTTTTTTTTTGTTTTTTTTTTTTTTTTTTTTTTGTAGTGGTAAGGCCGCAACACCTAATGCATGAACCTCATGAACTTGTTGGGTGCATTAGACAGTGCAAAGGGCATGATCATCAACTTGTACAACCCAAGTTATGTCTTGAATGCGGTTTTCCACCTGGCGATACTCATTCTTAAGGTCAATTTTAGAGAAGACCTTAGAACCCGATAGTTTATCTAGCATGTCATCCCAACGGGGAATCGAAAATATGTGATTTACTATTATCCGGTTGATAGCTCTATTATCAATGTATGTACGCTACAAACCATCCCTTTTTGGAATTAGAACTGTTCTTAACAGCGCATGATGGTAAACATAAACTAAATATTGTAAGTGAAAGGGGTATTCGGGAAGAAAGATAATAACAAATAGGAAAGAAAAAAACCCTAACCGCCCAAACAAAAACAAGGGAATACTTTGAAATACAAAATATTATTCTCAAAGTTTAAGTGCTTGAAATTAAGCCTACAAATCATGCCTACGGACAAAAATTAGCTATAAACTAGTTTAATAAAGTGACATGTGTTCAGAAAGCATGTGAAAAGCGTATGCATTTTTATTAATGCTATTCAAAAAATATGTGAGAAACACAAGCTATTTAATAGTATGTGTTTCTTACATGCTAAGGGACACGCGTCACTTTATAGCTAATTTATGTTCCAGGCTTATATATGGCAGAAGCCAATCGACTTTTTACCAAAAAGAAAGAAAGAAAAAGCCTAAATATTACGTAAAATCAATCTATGGAATAAAATAAATGTTATGCCATCAAATGTCTATGTGTTTTCGCTTTGTTTATTTGCTTTTTGTTTTTTTTTGGCTTATGAATTTCCAACTTAGGCTTATACCATCTAAGCTAGGCGTAGGAGACTCGGGCATTTACTCATTCTGAATTAGGTAATGTAGACGCTTTAAACACACTAATGCCCTCCCATTTCATTATTTCAAAATTCAATCCTCGATCCCATTCAAAAAGAAGAATTGAAGGCCGAAATAGTTGGCATAGGCAATTCCTTGTCAAACACTCAAAAAAGACTAGTCATGCTAGAATTAATTAAAAGTAAAAAAGCTAAAGCCTACCAGGTCAATTTTCTTTTGACTAATCCATTCCATTAAAATTAACCACTTTCTTTTTACTTATCATTCTTTAATAACCGTGTTATGATCATATTGCATTTTACAGCCAATTTGGTCTTAATGATAGTGTTGTGATCAAGAATTTAATGGCAAGGTTCGACTGAAAAATCCACGTCTATATAGATTTGGCTTAGGTACTGTACAAATATTTTTAAAACAATTTTTGATAGTTTTTTTTAACCGTTCAAATTTAATTCTAATTTTTTCAAGAGAAAAACATAGAATGTTCAATTAAATCTGGATCATTCAAAAAATCATAAGAAATCTCCAGTAGTTCTATATATATATATATATATATATATATATATATATATATATATATATCCTAAGCCAAATCCCATCCATATACATAGGTGTAATTGTATGAATGTCAAGGAGACAACGAACAACTATTCGAAACCTACCCAATTATTGCAATCAGAACTAGAAGTAAACCTAGTAATATTTTCTACGAAATGTGTGCCTTAAATTGTCCCCTATTTCAAAAGTTTAAATTGATAAAAATAAATGAATTTAATCATTTAATTAATATTTTAATACTTTCCCTTATGTGTGGGCCTAAATTTTCTCTCAACAAGTGAGACCCAATACGTGAAATATTTAATTAAAATAGAGGATAAATTATGAGAACCAGGATTCAAACTCATGGCCCTTAATCTAATACCATGTTAAATAAATCTTTATCCCAAAAAATTTAAATTGATAGGAAATGATAAATTTAATCATTTAATTAATATTCTAACACTCGTCATCACGTATTGGCCCAAACTCCCAAACTCTCATTTAATAATTGAGATCTAATATATGAAATATTTAAACTTTGTCTTTAAATATTGAAAAATGGGAGGATTGAATTTTGAAAAAGTCTAATTATTACATAAAATCAATCTATGGGATAAAATAATGTTTATGCCATCAAATGTTTATGTGTTTTCGCTTTGTTTATTTGCTCTTTGGTTTTTTGGCTTATGAATTTCCAACTTAGGCTCTATACCATCTAAGCTATAGGCGTAGGAGACTCGGGCATTAACTCATTCTGAATTTGGTAATGTAGACGCTTTAAATTAACACACTAATGCCCTCCCATTTCATTATTTCAAAATTAAATCCTCCCATTCAAAAAGAAGAATTTAAGGCCGAAATAATTGGTATAGGCAATTCCGTGTCAAACACACAAAAAAGCACTAGTGATATATAGTAAAATAAATGGACCCGTTTGGTAACCAAACCAAACAATTTCAATTCCCATTTCACTTCTCCATTTCACTACAAAACCTACCAGGTCAATTTTCTTTTGACTTCTCCATTCCATCAAAATTAACCACTTTCTTTTGACTTATCATTCCCTAATCATGGTGTCATGATCATATATTGCAATTTTACCGCCAATTATTTGGTCTTTATCATGGTGTTATGATCAAGAATTTAATGAGAAAAAAAAAAAATTCATCATTCAGATTTAATTTTAAGTTTTTTCAAGAGAATGAGAGAGGGTGTAATTAAATTTTGACCGTTGAAAAAATTACTAGAGAGCATCTAAGCCAAAAATCATGATCTTTGTTTTGATACCATATTAAATTACTACTTATTTAAAAAGGTTATACGATAAAAATTTAAAATTTAATGTTTTAACCCCATATATATATATATATATATATATTTTGCCCGTCCTCTTACCTAAAGTTCTAGTTCCAACCTTATATACATTAGTCTTGCGCGCAAGACTTCTAACACTCTAGCCCTTTGTACCCTGAAGATGGACTTGTAAACGAAATTAAAACCAGAATTTGCAATGGAAAAATCTTAAATGAGTGAATAATGCCCCTAAAAAGTCATACAATGCTTTGACTTCTTCATTTGTTTTCAGAAGATACCCACTCTAATAAGGGCTATACCCACTATAAAAAGTCTTATTTTCAGAAGAGAAAACTGAATCCAAAGGCTTTCCGATTGTTTTCACATTTCAGCAATAAGTACACCTCAACAACACCACTAGCTAATTTATTTTAAGAAATTTAGAAATAACTTTATCTAAAAATAATCTAGGTAAAGAAGGCATCTCCATAGATCATAATTTATGGTAATTATTTATCTAAATTACTAGCAACACATATGAGATAGAGCGTATAAAATTTACCTGTCCGAATAGATGACTTAGAAATTCAGTATTTATTTGAATAAGTAATAAATCTCATGTTAATTCTCTCTCACATATACTGTTTAAATTGCTGAAGATGCCAATCCGCTCGAGCTTCAGATTGTTTTTTTACAAAAGTGCATTGTGTCAGAAAGAAGATTACAGAAGAATGCTGAGCATGGGTTTATTTTACAAAAGCTCAAGTGGGTCATATTTGGCCACGAGAACACAAGTTTGCTTGACAAAAATCCACCTTTCAAGAGGACAGTGTGAAAAGAAAAAGAATTATTCCTGTGGACCCATGATTAATAACTTTCTGCCTCACCAATTCCCATCGATCGCCAGCTAAAGGGTAAACACAACATAAATAGTGGAAGAGATCGTAAGAAGACAAGTGTTTTGGGGTGTTGGGGGAGAAGCTTCTTCATTTCTGTTTTCTTGCAGTAGTGCAATTAAGCCGTGGTTCCCCGGTACGAAGTCACATGGAACCAGAGAGGGGAGAGGAGGGAGTGTAAATGCCACAATGATAAGCCTCCAAACTTCATAAATTAAATGTGAGGGTGGCCTCTTGTCTCCTTTGTGGTGATGAAGGTTAGCTAGTATAACCACATCTTTATGTTTGCTTAAATGTGCAGCTGGCGCGTTGTCTTCTAGTTGTACCAAATTAGATCATGGATTTGAATGAGAATTCTTAACAATTGAAGCGTCGGAATTGCAGCCGAAAGGTTACTGTAGAGCTCTAGCTCACCTGTTTCGGATATTTTAGGGTTGCTCAAATTAGGATTAGCAATTTTAGACTCGACCCTTGAGCCTTAATTATACGAGATTAATGAATTAAGGTTGATGGGCATGACCAATTTAATTAATTGGATCGGATTAAGGTTGGCTCTTATGTACATATTTTGACACGACCCGAACCAACACGTAACATTAAAGCTATAAATTTTTGAAACAAACTCCAGACAAAATTAGCTAGTTAGAGTTGATGGATCTGACTCATTTAATTAAATGTGTTGAATTAGAGTTGACCTATATGGTCTTCTATTCAAACTTAACACGCAAACACGAATTACTACCCTAATTACAATGCATTTCAAGCACGTCAATTGCAAGAGATCTTAAAAAAGTCTTTTATGCTACCTAATACCGTCTAAGAGTAAGAGCTATAGGTTAATATATATGGGCTTTACTTCAGGAACTGCATGTAGTTTTTTGAAGCTTTGCAACTCAAGTTCATGGGAGCCCATGGACTCCTAAAGTAATTGAATTGCATTGATTATGGACCAACCTTGGGGCTTTATCCAACTTCGGTTGGGTGCCTTGATATCTGCCGTTGCAGGAGATCGTGCCTCCTTATTTTAGACTCAAATAAGGGAGATGAACACTCGTCTATGAAACTGAATCACAATTTTGCATCCAGATTAATGCTACTACATGGTTGATTATCAGCTTGTTCGAGCATTTTCACACTTTATACATTGATTACGAATTATCCTTAAACTAGATCGAACAAGAAATTGAAGCATATACAATACTTGTTAGTGAAATAATTCGCACCAAGACTGTTTGGGGCCGAAGTCAAAGGACCAGTCATGCCAGGTCATCTCGGTCACGAGCCACCTCGGGACCAAGGAACCTCGGTCTTGAATCATCACTAGGGTTGGGTCGCCTCGGTCACGAGCCACCTCAGGGGTCGAGCACCTCGGGCATGAACCACATCGGGTTCCGGAATATTCAATCAAATAGAAAACATCTTGGCGTTTTATGGCTCAAGATGGATCATTCTGGACTTTTCGGAATTACCCACAATCCGTGAAAATCTCAGGACCCCGGAGAACTCCAAGTGATCTCGGATATTTCGCCCCCAGATGTGCATTAAGGACGACACCATGAAACCCCGACATTCCGCATGTCGCAGCCCACGTTTCCCCTAACTGTAAACCCTCCGGAATTCAGAATGTACGGAACCCCGAGCCCACGTTACCACTAACTGTGAATTCCTAGGAATCAAGGACATGCAAGGTATTTCAACCGCCACCAGAACCTCTATAAATAGAAGATCTTCATAGGTAAAGAGGACGGGTATTTTTCTTACCGATTAAATTACACAAAAGTATTCTCCTTCAAATCTAGTGCTAACTTAGGCATTGGAGCGGGATTGTCTACATCCCCCGACACAATGTTTATTTTTCAGATTTCAAGAGAAGAAGAGGCTCAGGGGAATCATCAAGTGACACGTCAACAATCGGAAAACTATACCAACAATACTCTTCTAGTTCGGGCACATCTCAAACCTTAGAACAAGTTAGTGTGGCGTATTTTAAATCATAAATGAATGTAAAGAGTAACATTATTTTAACTGAAAAAAGAAATTGAATGGTAGATTTGGGAGTAATGCTATTTTTCACACCCATTTATCACACAAATTTCACATTGACTGATGTGGTATGTTTTAAGTGACTTCCCATATCAGTCATTTAAAAAAAATAAAATAAAAGCCACTTAAAACATGCATCGCCAATCTAATATGAAATGAGTATGAAGAATAACATTATTCTTAATTTGGTGATTAATTTTCATCTCATGTTAAAAGTAGTAATGAAAACCCTCACCTCAAGCAAAGAGAGAGAAGTTAGTCCCAATTATTTAGTATTATTTTTAACTTATTTTTGTAAGAGGCTTAATAAGAGTTTTGACATATATTCTCGGAAACCAAATCATATATATATCATGGAACCACAATTAGTTTCATCGAATTCAGGAAATAAAAACAGATTATTGCCTTTAAGGGGGAAAAAAAAAACACAAAAAGTGCAAAAACGCGTAGTCTCACAATTTAAGGATTTTAGTTTCCTAAAACGAAGCTAATCACTGTTTTATTTTTGGCAGTAAGATAGGTTTAAACCATCATTCGGGATTCATGAAAACACTTGAAATGGCACATAATTGAGCCAAGATCAATCCCCTTAAAGCTTGGATCGATCCCTAGGGTTCTGGGACACTCAGATCGATTCCACCACGGGTGATTATTCTTTCTATTCTAGGGATTGATCACCCAAGCCAAAAACTAGCTCGGGTGTTGCCTGGATCAATTTTTCCACCCGCTTAACCCAAACTTGATCCATACTAACCCTAGAATCCAAATTGCTGATTTCTTAACTTCCTTAAGTTAAAAAAGAAAAAAAAGAAAAAAAAAGAAAAAAAAAAGAAAAGAATAATGCTGCGTGATTGAACGAACATTGTTGATGCAATCTCCTTTCTGATTAGTAAGAACATTGCTAATTTAGACTGAGGTGTTACATTGCTGCAATGTACCGTTCCTTCACTAGTAATTATTTCATTCCAAATGCACATCTTGAAGCCTTTATTCACAAAACCTACAATCATGTCACATAGTTATTTTAATTAGAAAGGAGATTGTGTCAAAACTCTAATCCCATATTCAAAAAAGAAAACCGAAGTTATTACTTTCTTTAACTGAATTTTGTATACTATCCAAAACCCCACCTGACATAAATCTATTGATCGGACATTATGCCATTCTTGCTTTCATTCTCACATAGCATTTCGCACTTTCCTTAAACTATCTAGGCACCGTTATCACCTTGGCAATTAGCCTATTATCGTTTTTTGAGTAATTGTTTCATAATTATGAATATTTGATCACAATTTTAATGCATTTTTATGTTAGTGACATATTCCGACCTAAATCTCATATTGTTGTCATACATTGAGTAACTATTTCAAACTCTCATTCAATCACATCCACTTGTTATTGAAATTATATCCCCTATTCCTAGGAAAGAAATCCTCTTTGTAACTTTGAACCTCGATTTCCCATTTAATCCGACACGTGGTTGTTCGCAATACTCTATGTTTATAATTAAGGTTTAACTCTTTACTTCTATTTGGGGCCTTACAATTTTCTCTCTCCTCGAGGAAACCCTAATTTTCAATTCTCTTTTATTTCATTCTTCTCAACCTTAAAAATATTTATCACATTACTAGGCTTGAATCCAAATCCTTGTAATCCTTAAAATACCTAGTCCCTTTACTAGCTAAGTTAATGCACTAAGGTATTCTTTTATTAATTCTTCCACGTAACCCCCCACGATTAATATCTATTTCAATTATTGTATAATCTCAAATATCCAAGATTATTACTTTTTAACACCTTAGTATTATTTTGATTATAAACCATATGCCTAAAAGACTAAATATTACTAAACAACTTGTAGGTACTCACATACTTGAAAGGACATGAATTTCCTACAAATCGGTTTGTAAGAAATTTTATGTTACTCACATACAAGAGTGATACTCATCATCAAGGCAGCAAAGTAATTTGGTTCTTAGTTTAATCCAACAAAGATTGGTTCCAACATCTAATAGGAAATCCAACGCCTAGACTAGAAGTTTCTTACCTAGCATAAAAATTTGTTTCCCTTCGTATGCTATTGAATAGTCCACCCGACAAGCCCCTACATGAAGCTAACAAAAACCAAGCTCAAATATATTAGTCATAAATACCCATTTATCTCTACCCAAAACTATTGAACTTAAACATTTAAATAAATTCTACAACTCCGATCCATAGAAATTTCTATTTCTTGGAGAACTTTCATATATAATATAAACCAAAAAAAAAAAAAAAAAAACCAAAAATCATTTTTGCCTTCTACATATTCAGTCACTAACTCAAACCCAACATCATCTTCTCTTTCATCCCACCGAAAACCACAAAACAAGCTCAACAAAAATCAAACTTACACCTCTTTCTCACTACTCAACTTAATTATATATCATTTCTCAAAAAATCAAGGATTGGCCATGTTATATAAGGTCTTAAACTCCTTAAAACAAATCGACTCAAAACAATATACAAAAGGACAATTACAAAATGACATGGCCAAATTACAAAGTCCCTAACTGTACAAAAATTAACCAACCTAACATAAAGTTCAACTTCTCGTATCACCATAAGTGGTGGTGGTTCAGTGGACTCAAGGTAATCTCCAACTAGTTGGGCAAGTACTAGAGTGAGGGTTCGACTCCCCAAATAAGAATCTCCAAACCTGATTAGTATTAGTCGCCGCTTTGAAGTGTTGATGTGGCTGGGTTAAACTACAGTTTAATCGGACTTAAGGGAGCACCTGCAGTTCTTACCAATTAGGCACTTCCTGTGCAGTTCCCAACAGGCAGGTGCCGCCATGGTTACACCCGGGTAAAGTAGCCACTCTGGTCTTCCATTCCTGACTTTTTTAATTAGAAAAGAAACTCCTTGTAGCAAATCGAAAATCATAGGAGAAAACCCAACACAAAATACTCTCCATTTCTCCTAAATTCATTCGGCCGACAACATGAATTTTGGACACTTACCCTATAAACACCTAACACCAAACAATTTTCAAAATAACACTCCAATTTTTGATTATCCAAAATTTCCAAAATTGTTAAAGAAAACTTCCACAATCTCCCAAGTTTCATTCGGCCAATCTCATAATCAACAAACAAAATTCTTCCATTTTTGGTTCCAAGCTACTACCAAAACAAGAAAAACCCAAACAAAACTCAAAAATTTCAAATTTTATTTAACCAAAATCATAGCATATAATAATCTTCCAACAACAATCTTCAAAATAAATGAGGAGAAAGTTTAATAAAATCTTACCTTAGGGAAGTTTCCCAAATGGCTGAAAATGATCTTTAGTCTTCCTTCCTCTCAGTTCCTCAAGAAAAACGCACTCCCTTAACATCCTTAAGCTCTCTATCTCTCCCTCTCGGCAACGAATAAAAGGGAGATTATGGGCTGTTTTGTTATAGTGTTTTTGGAAGATGGTAACTCTTATTGTGGCAGGGCTTGGTGGATGACATAACTTATGAATTTTTGTAGTTTATTTATTTATTTATTATTATTATTATTATTATTATTATTATTATTATTTATTTATTTATTTATTTATGGTAGTGTATGCTTGTAACAGCTTATGAATGCAATGGATGTTATGGATGAATGAACTGTATTTAATGGAATGAATGACTTATGAATTGCCATCCTTTTTAGCTGCCTAAATTTGGAACTCCTCTAACTACTTCTTTTTACAATGTTATTTTGTTTCATCACTCGTAACTTTTTTTGAAATGGGTAGGGAAAAGAAATTAACTTGGATGGTTTCATTGTGCCTAGCTACAAACACAATAATAATTCATAATGGAACTATTACAGAAAATGTAAAACGTGCATCATTCATTTATGTAAACATATAAACAAACAAATTAGTAGTATGAATTGGTAAAAGAAGATCGAGGTTAGCAAAAAAATTAAAAGTCTGTCATATAAATCTAAAGAGTGTCATTGATATATATAAATGAAATACACTTAACAACATGACAATATCACATTACAATTGTCACAAAAAAACCATCAAACATGCAAATTGCCAATACATCACAACCTTACACAAAATAGCTGTATCAATTCAAATCAAAAAAGTTTTTAAATAATCACCTTACATAAACTGCAATTAAAAAATTAGTCTATACAAACAAACTATAGCTAGCACATCCACAACAATTGCAAAATATCCAACACATAAACCGTTAAATGTCTACAAACATAACTTCTCAACATCTTAGCAACAAAATAAAGTCTTTCACATCAGAAAAAACTACTATCTCTTTGTATGACCTTGCCTCTTAGCACACATGTATGAACAGGTTGGGATAACACAACTTCAGATTAGGATTCCTACAACTTATCAACAACAAAACAAAGTTAAAGTTGGTCAAAGATACATAACACAATATTTTCTTAAGATATACTTACATTTGAAGTTCTAGTAGCCTGTTGTGCTGTGTTATGATCATTTTTTTTTCATTGTTTCCATCTCTTTCAATTTGGGTTTTTAGGTTGAAGACACCTTTTGTGATTATGACCCATTCCTCCACAGTTCCCACAAGTCACCTCATACTCACTACTACTTATCTTATAGCAGTTAATGAGCTCATCTGGTGCCTTTATCCTAGCCTTCCTTGGCGTCCCAGGCTGAAGTCTCACAATAGGAATAGGAGGTAAAATTTCATATGTTCTATTATCACTTGACCACTCATTTGGCACTGGCATGTCATGTACTTGAGGTTCATAAACCTGCATATACTTATCTATCATGTAATAACCATCTAATTATTGCTTAGACCTTTCCTTATGAATATTGTAGCACAAGCATGTGAGCAAGGGATTCTATTTATCTACCATCTCCCACATGTGCATATATATTCACTATTCGCCATGCATTGTACATGTGGTCAACCTCAAACTCCAACTCATTTTGCAATCGACATGTACAGTTCACGGCATCATTCCTAGACCTCTCCAACCTCTTCTGAATGTTGGGACATAGATGTGCTGTCGGATCCCCTCCCTTATCTACCGAAACCTTGTCATTAAGTGCCGTCGAATAGTTTCCAGCATAGTCATTAGTTAGGATCAGCTTGTCCCTAGCATCTTTGTTCAAAGTATCAAATGTCTTAGCTAGGTTTTTTAAGATCATATCACTATTGTTGGTCTATTTAAAAGCATGCCTAGACCAGTTTTGTTGGTTTATACCACTAAGAGGCCAGTAAGCACTAACATCCATCTTCCTTATCACTTTCATATGGAGTTTAAATACCTTTTCATTTATCGTTTGTGCAGTTGCCTACAACTTATCTTTAAAGGCTTTCCCCTTGTATCCATTTCATTTAAAATTTGCATTTGGTGTCGCACACAAAAGCGGTGCTCAGCATATAGTAACAAATGGTCAACTACTTCGCTAACCCTCTATACACATATATTTTTCTATCAATATACTGTAGAAAACAAGAAAAAATACACAAAAAATCTATACTTTATAAATGTGACTAACACAGTACCTTTTGTCTGTCAGACATAATGGCCCAACCAAGTCCTCCTTAAGTTCAAACACAGACATCATCTGCTAGGATACTTATAAACAACTACCATGAGTCCTTAGTCTGACCTCTAGCCACAACAAATGTAATAGGGAATATATCTTCATTTTCATCATTTACTATAGCACACAACAACTATCCCCCGAAATCTCCCTTTCTTCTTTCATACTGCACTCGCCCTAGTCTTATCATTTTGTTTGAAATTGAATGAATAAATTCTATACAACAAAACCATTTCAGTTCCCTTTTAAATGCACATGTATCTGTAAATACCAAGCCTTCTCCACCTTGATGGGTATTTTCATGTCATGAGTATCATGAAACTCGCAATTATTTTTCCTTCAATCTCTTTCATCATCATCATAAAATCTAACCTTATCAACTCCTCAATTTCTAAAGTATACGTGGCACCCACAAGCTTTTCCAACTAGTTATCTGTATAATCCTTATCAAGTGGCATATTAGAGGCATAAAAATCCTCATCTTTATCATCTGTCTCATTAAAGTCACTCAATTTCAATTCTTTTTTTATCAGAGTCAACCATCGTATCCTATCAATCAGACCTTCCCCTTGCTTTACCTACCACCTCTCCTGGTATACTAACCACTACCCATACTACCAGACCTACCACCACTTCTAGTAGTAGCACAAGCCCTTCTTTTTCTACTACCACCATTGTCAGCAATCGCATCACCACTAGACTTACCATCCTCTTCAGCAATAATGGTAGGAGCCCCCTCCCCCCCCTAGCCCTGCCAACATGAGTGGCAAACTTTTGTTTTATACCATCACCACTAGCAGCCCTACAAAACCCAGTTCCAACACCCATATTAGCCTCATGAACAATATTAGAGTCACCAATATCTGTCCCTTCAACAACACTTGCATCAGCAGCCATACCATTAGCCCTACTAGCAGCCATATTAGCAGCCATAAGGGATTCTCCACCCCTGGAACCTTTACCAGCCTTACCATCCCAAGGTGATTTTCGACCCATATGTGCTTTATCAACCCTTCGTGTCTCATCTCTAATTCTCACAGTATCATATGATACACTTGATCCATCATTACCATCATCATGTATCCTTGCTCCATCATTATTCACGACATTCACAACAAGTGGCAAGAAGGCATGTAACACCCCGGTCCCATATTGAAAATAAATGAATAGCTTACATAGAGTGAGTGGTTTATAAAGATACTAATGGGTACTAAGTCCCACATTGTCTAGTTACGAGGTGAAACTGGGTTTTATAAGGAATTCTAAGAAAGCTCCAAATCGACTAGTCTTTTTGGACTGATAGTGCAGATGTGGCTAGTGTTTTTTTTTTTTTTTTTGGGTCTTTACAAATGGTATTAGAGCTGGCCACCTATTAACTCCAGATCATGTGGTACTTGAGCACCACGTGACTTGGTCCTGACGAGGACGTTAGGGTTTTAAGGGGGGAGTTTGTAATACCCCGGTCCCATATTGGGAAGAGATGAATAGCTCACATAAAGTGAGTGGTTTATAAAGATACTCATGGGTGCTAAGTCCCTAATTGTATGGTTACTAGGTGAAATTGGACTTTATAAGGGATTCTAGGAAAGCTCCAAATCAACTAGTCCTTTTGGGGTGATAGCGCAGATGTGGCTAGCATTTTTCTCTAGGCATTTATAAATGGTATCAGAGCCACCTAGTAACGTCAGGTCATGTGGTACTGGAGCACTGCATGACGTGGTCTTGACGAGGACGTCAGGGGTTTAAGGGGGGAGTTTGTAACACCCTAGCCCCATATTGGGAAGAGATAAATAGCTCACATAGAGTAAGTGGTTTATAAAGATACTCATGGGTGGTAAGTCCCACATTGCCTAGTTACTAAGTGAAATTGGGCTTTATAAGGGATTCTAGGAAAGCTCCAAATCGACTAGTCCTTTTGGGATAATAGTGATAAATGTGGCTAGCATTTTTCCCTGAGCCATTACAAGGCATGTGCTTCATCAACCTTATGTTCGACATAGATATGAACATTCTGCCTATTCTCCCCTTCTATGCTATTAAGTAAGTCCACCACTACTGCAGCACCTTTTAATTGTTCTAGTCCTTCCTCCAAATCATCCTTGTCAAATTGATACCAGTATCCCAACTCATTACGATAGCCAAGATCTTTACCCAAGTCTCAATTTTGATCCCATCAAGAAAGAAAGTCCACATACGTAAATGGATCGATTGTGTTGAACTGATCTGGCCACCATGGTGAAAATAATGTGAACCATCATATCTGTAATCACAATTAACCATCAAGTCAATTTCCAAAGTCTCTTATGTCATTCCCTTGATCCCTAACATGCGTAAATGGATTGTGTTGAATTGATCTGGCCACCATGATGAAAATAACGTGAACCATCATATCTGTAATCGCAATTAACCATCAATTCAATTTCCAAGTCTCAATATAATGGAATAACAAAACGAAACCCACAAATCATTCCATCAAACCAAGCCAAAGTAGTCATGTTTTTCTTCTTATAGTGGGGAGTGTTGTGCAAATTATAATACTCGCAAGCGCACGAATCGTTTGCAATATAGTGTGTGCAAGTGCGAGGTCGATCCCACGAGGAATTGTGTTGTGAAAATTAATCTCTATTCAAACTAATCCTATTTTAACCTAGTTCCAAATTTAGGGGTTTTTGATAAAATAAAACATAAACAAAATTAATGAAAATAAAAGGGGTCTAGGGTTTTGGAATCCACACTCACCAAATCACAACCACCTAATTTCATGCTCATCACACATATTTTGAGGTTTTCAAATGCAAATCTTAGGTATGTTCTACTTTTGCTTCAAAAATAGTTTAAATCATTCAATGAATCCATTCTTCCACAAATCACAAAAGATATCTAGTTTCAACTAAATTATCAAATGTATCCATAGAATGAAACATAATGAATATCCTACATACATGAAAACCCAAGCCATCAATTTAATGAAACTATATCAAATCATCACTTGTATCCGGAAATTACAAGAGATATCCAAAAATAATCTCAAAAGCCGAAATAGAACAATAAGAAATCAAGCCCATAAACTCAAATAGTATAAACAAGCATGAAACTCAGTTTCTATTCACTGGTGAGGTTTCATCCTCAGCCCTAGATGAAAGTATTAGCTAGACATGAACAAAGAAAGCATAAATAAACTACAACAATGCATTAAAAACGAATAAACTTACAAAAGATTGAAGTTCTAGGTCAAAATTGACCCAAAAACCCTAAGATACAGTGAAATCGGCCCCTAGGGCACTCCTAAGCGGCCTCCTCCGCGGCTCTCTTCCTAAAAATGAGAAAAGAATGGTATTTATAGAGTTAGTTAGGGTTTCTGAAATTCCAGCTCCGCATAAATTCGATCGATCGATCGATTTTATAATCGATCGATCGACATCGGGAAAATTTCGATCGATCGAACTTGAGATTCGATCTATCGACTTCATAGCAATTCCAAATCTCCAGCTTTTATGCATTTTTACTTGAAAATAACCATTTTTCTCTTTATGTCCTGCAAAAAAGTAAAATCACCAAAACTAAACAAAACATCAGAAAGTAATAAAGCTAAAGGTTTAACTAATGTAAATTAAGGGGTCCAAATATACCCTTTTTGGCACTCATCAGGGAGTTGCATAAAGTATGTACACTCATGAGTTTTTTTTTACACAAGTAATTTTGTTTACGTGTTCAGTTTAATACTATACCGTGAGAATAGATACGTAAGGTTTGCATGAAAGGTTTACAATAAGTTGCATGTGTTGAACTACATGTAGCAAGATTGGAACAAAAGGTGATAAAATACAAACAAAAGCGAAAGCATATGCTCTGCAAGACCACAATAATTCATTGTTTGGTCAAAAGTGAAAACAACTAGGATCGATGTGCACAACTTACTTAATTCCCATAAAGTTAACTCAATTACCCAAAAGACCTACACAAAATCATAATTTCTTATTCCTAACGAGGCCATTTTCAATGCATATGCCACTAGACAAAAATACGTGACCCACATCCACATATACTAATCGCAACAACCCACCCAAACAACATTGAGACTAAAATGAGAGGAAACATTTCAAAAATAATATCACCAATGAAAAATAACAATAGATTGTTGTGGGGAATACAAGAGATTACCTTAAATTTCTACAATTATGACGTCCCACATGGCTTGGGAATGGGGATGTGCTTATATCTATAAACGTACCCTTTTTGACATAACGCGTTTTAAAGCCGCGATAACCATGAACCTATCAGAACTCTGCAGTTAAGTGTGCTTTTGCGATAGTAGTACTAGGATGAGTGACCTCCTAGGAAGTCTGGTTTAAGGGAGCTAAAAACGGACAATATTGTATCGTTGGAGTGGGTCGTTACAACAACGATACACTAAATTTGCAATAGCTTGGACTTTTAGGCTTACTATTCACAACAACCCACAAACGTATCCTAGTTGTGGCTTTGGTTCGAAGACGAAAGAACGTACATGGACAATGGTTAGTAAGGGTTTTAGATAGGTGCAAAATGTCCTTATTGTTTTAAGAGATTTCTATTGGGTTTACTTTACACGTTTGGGGCTGACATGTGAAGCTTAACATGTGGGATTGATTTCATAAAATGGATGCTAGCATGTTAAGTGATGTGTCACTGCTACTTAATAGAAGTCACTTTTTTGGACAGAAAACAAACGCAAAAAATGACCCATTTGAAATCCGCGAAAAAGGTAACGAGTTAAATTTAATTTTTAAAAACTAATGAAGTGATCACAAATGGCGCGTTTATTTGGAACTTATTTTAGATTTACCTTTCTTTTTTCCAACATTAATTAATGAGCGTACAATGTTCAACAAATTTGGTGAGCATCGCATGTAGCAGCTTATCAAATTTTTTGTTAAAGCACCTAGCTAACTGGATATGAATGATTTTTCACCCAAATTTACATTCCGACTAGGTAAAATAATTTTCACCTTGCCAGTTGTGAATGCTTTACAGGACAAACTTTAGGGCTCATTTAATTATGCTTTTCTTTTTTGCCTGCGCGTGGCTAACTAATGTGTGGACATTCATGCGTGTAATTTTATAAAGCAAAAAGAAAAAGGAAGAATTTGAAAAGTAAGTCTACCATTACTAAAACCATTGGTTGAGAAAGTTAGAAGCGATTGTTTGGTCCTCAAGACTCCATCCACCATTGGCTAACTTTAGAAAGCTTCTTCGTAGAAGTTGGACCCCAATTAAGGCTGCCAGTAGTGAGAGAGGCAATTTGCAAGCAAGGCAGTCAAATTTGTTTTCATTCTCTTTCCCACGCTCTTGAAGTCCTAGATCGAGAGTTCTTCTCCTGATCCTCGTGTTGGCTTCTATGCATGGCGTTAAGAGTAAGGCAAGGAAGACAGTCAAAAGTGTCTTTTTTTAATCTTCAGTTTCCAACTAGTTGTCGTCGTTGTCTGACTTTGGAAAGCTTAATTCCAGAAGATGGCCCTCAGTCAAACATGTTTTTGTTTGCTTTCTCACGCTGTTTATGTGTTAGAGAGAGCTCTTCTTCTGGTGTTGGCTTCTTAGGCTTCTAACGTTGATACTCAAAATATGGAAAAATAAATAAATAAAAAGAAGCACCAATGTGATCATGTGATATCATTCAAGTAATTAATACACTGTAAGCTAAATCATTTACATGTTTGCTGTTGTTGTTTTTGTGGGGGTGCAACGGTACTACTCTGTTCACGTGGATAACTCTTAAAATATATTTTACGAAATGCGATTTCAAATGTCATAATAAGGCTTTGGCTTAATTTAATTCCCTTACTACACACTAACTAGTTTTTAGATGAGATGGCAAAGGTCCGATCAAACAAATGGTATTAGATCTAGGGTCATTAGTTCGAGTCGCGGGAGTGTTACATTGAGGGAGAGATTGTTAGGATGCAACAGTACCGCTCTACTCACGTGGACAGTTTTTAAAACATGCTATACAAAGTGCGATTTCAAATGTCATAAAAATGCGATTCAACAGCTTTGCTCAAAAATCTACGTTGTGTATACAAACCATTACATGACATTGGTGTAAGCATGACACGACCATAAAACCTTAGATAATTCAGTCTTAATGACAACACAATTATCATATATAACACACTAGCTTGGTCGATCACCAAATTAGACTGATCTGCATTAATTCTCTTGTAGTTCTTGCATTACCTGGTGGATCAAATCTATGCCGTCGTTGAAGCGGGATGGTGACGTACTAAATCCTCCCTCTGCCAAGGATGCTGGATACGTTGTCTGGATGTAGGTATCTTCCATAAAAAATGGTTCAGTCCAAAAGTTCTCAAACGATTGTTCGAGTGTTTCCAATGTCAAAAGGCAATCTCCTGCGACCCATTCTGCCCCAGATACAGGTTTATTATCAGAGCTCTCTAAGATTTGGTTAGAGGGATCACTGCATATACCATTTTCAGCTTCCCTAATACCGGCAGACTGTTCTTTCAGTTCCTTAGATTTTCTAGAAATTTTCTTTGTACGATTCTTCAGGTGGGTGTGCCAGTGGTTTTTTATTTCATTATCTGTTCTTCCAGGCAATCTTGTCGCGATCATGGACCACCTGTAAAGAAAAATACATTGAAATATGTTGAATGTTTCGAAAGAAAGTGTCTAGTTGAGTTTACATAATTTTGTTAGAAAGACGGCATTCAAACAGCTTGTTTGTGTTTTAAGATAGACTATGTCTTCATGTTTATCGTAATTTCTTCAAAATCATTGACATGAATTGATCTTAGCATATGCTAATAAATGTTGGTTATTAGAGTATGAAACCTAGACAACACCCATTGAAAGAAGGAAAGATTTTGTAAATAAATTATGTTCCCAAATTCATTTTGAAGAAAACAGTTCTCTCACTTATTCCCTAGTTCATCATGCAATTTGGTGATCTTAAGATCTTCTTCCTCAGTGTAGTTTCCCAGTTTTACATTTGGCCTGAGGTAGTTCATCCATCGCAGTCTGCAACTCTTCCCACACCTTGATAGACCTGTAATTCATATATATAACGTAAAAGTCGATTAACATATATGAGCTGTAGTACTGTTATATGTACCACATGATTCCACTTTATTTCTTATTTCTCATCTTTTTGGTTCTTCCAAATAAAGAACATTATTACAGAATATAGAAGACATGCAATTATGATTAATGAAGTTGGATCGCACATAAAAATGACCAAGAAAAGGAAATGAGAAGTAGTGATTTAACATTTATCATAAACATTAAACTAAAAATGCCCGAACAAAATTTTCAAATTAATGTAATTTAAAGGACAAGATAAAGAATTAGCCTTGATTCGCCACAGACGATAGAACCCTAGGGTTTTTTTTTTTTTTCTTTTTTGTTTATCAAAAACAAAACACTAAAAAACGAACGTGTTATATATCATTCAATACAAATGTGCTTCTTGAATTGATTTTATCAGCTCTAGTACGTACCTGCCGATCTGGGAAGTTTCCGCCAGTTGGAATGGCCAAATTTCTGAATATAAGCTCTTAACTTATTATCCTCTTCTGTACTCCATGCACCTTTCTTCAGTCCATTTTTGTCATAGAAGGGAGTTCTCACCATCTCTGATCTCTCTAATCAATCTTTCTGAGGTCAATTAAACCCTAGCTCTAAGTAACACTTATTTGTAAAACAATTTTGAGTGAAATAATATTTTATTATTGATAGCTAGCAAATTTTAGTCTTGAAAATGGAGTCATCATAATACTAAATAATAAAGAAGAAAGCCACCCAAACAGAAGATGCAATGAAAATGACTTCATGGATTTAATAATTGAGAGCTATTCAGTGAATAAGGTATCTTCAGAGTGTTATATGCTTCAGCATAAACTGTCTTCCATTATAAAGAACGTAACAGACTTGATATCCAGAGTCAATATTGCAATAAAAAATAAAATATCCTGCTCCTATTCTTTCTAGCCTTAAAAGTTGGCAAAAATTATAGGAAATGAATTTGGAGATCATCAACTCTGGGAAAATAAAACAATGTTTATTGCTATATATGAATTCTTGCTAATAACAGGCACATACAAAGAAGATGGGAACGGTCAAAATATTGACTTGATATCATGATTTGCTTTACTAATTATGGTCAGATGAGAACATAATTAAATCAACCATAAACATTTTGAAAATTTCTCTTGTTGGATTAATAAGAAAATCATATAAATTCCTTAGACCGCTGTGGGCCTGTGGCACCTGCATGTACGAGGTTTTACCCTTCAAAAGATACGTGTATATATCATAATTTTCCTAGGAAAACATAATCCAGCATTATACACCCATTAGAACGTGTATCGTACGTAGTTGAGTTCCTTTCACACAAAAACTTAATTGATAGAGAAAGTTGGAAGATTATTCGCATATCCAATGCTACGTAAAAAGGTCGATCTTACTAGCTCATATTTGACGACAAAGACCTAAACTTCAACATTAGTCAACATCAGATTCTTCGCATATCCAACGATTCGTTTACAATTTCTATACAACTCCAATAATATTTTTTTTTTTTAGAAAAAAAAAAAAAAAAAAAAAACTAACCATTTGATCTATTTTCCTACATGTGGGTTCTACATATCCAATTGTTGATTTTAAAAAGAAAATGTTAGAGATGTACAAAAGTAGTATAGAAGTTGTAAATGTATCATATCTCTTTTTCTCTTCCCTTTAAGACTTTGTAATTCAAAAGGTAAATTATTCATGTTCTAAATTCTTTCAAATTATCAGAGATATGGAGAAATGGCATTATATTATCTGGAGACTGTTCGAACTACAGGTTTGGCTGTCCAAACAGGAACTCCATAGAGTGGGCTAGCCAGGCTTGTTCAGACAGGTAGCAGGGCCCATCCATACAAGATTTCTAGAGAATGGTATTTTTTAAGCATGTCCAGACAGCTCGTTAGAGTGTCTAGACACAAAGGGCATCAAGCTACGGAACCCTAAGGGCGTCCACACACAGCTTCCTTAAAACTCCGATTTTATATTTAAAGAACTGTTATGAGACTATGTTGTTATGAGAAAATTGTGGAAATACTGAGAGGTCTTTTCTAGGTTTACTAAAGAGATTTTCTATAAAAGAATTTGAGAGTTGAATAGTTTAATCAACACTTCTATATTGTAAAAGTTTCTTGTATTTTTTTTTCATTATAGTAAAATTTGTTGCAACTCTGTGGACGTGGCCTTTAGCAGTGAACCACATAAATTCTTGTGTTCTTTTGTGATTACTTGTTTATCTTTCTTCCGCTTTTTTCTCTATCGCATCTCACGAGTTTTGAGAAATATGACATATTTCCTAACAAATGGTTTAATAATTTTAGTAATTGGGATTCTTCTGTGTCTCGTTGTTGTTTCAGTTTTAAATATGTTCTTTTGTGGCGTTGACTTGCCTAGTTGAACAGACTACTCTCTCTTCTATTCTTAAGGTACAGATCTTGCACCGAAATAAATCTAGAATTTTTTTCTGAAGCTCTTGACAAACAAAAATATCCAAATTTTGGCGAAAATTCATTATCAAAAAGCTACCAACACCATGTATTTATTACAATGACATAAGTGTGAATTAATGATTACTTTCAATCTCTTTACTGTATGTTCTCACTGTCTTTCATTTACATTCTGAATGAAAGTCATCTCATGACCTCTATATTTATGCAATAAACCACATGTCACAATTGCATTATGAGATTGTTAATTAAATAATTTAATTCATTACTTCCTATCAGATTAAACTTTTAAGATCAATGAAAATGTAATATGTAATGCTCCCAAATTAATTTACATGGAATGCTACCATTACAACCACATTATCGGAATTTATGTAGGGGAATTGTAAATAAGTTTGAGCTTGCCTCTAAGATGGTATATTCCAGCTTTACCTTTTTCTCTCAAATTTACAACCAGTACATTTATACATTATAACTTTACATTTACATAACATCACTTTGCGGCCTTGGAATCCTGCAATTACTTTTAGTCTTCTGTCTGATTACTATCGCTAGCTAATATGTAAAACAACGAAACTTAGCAATGAGCCAAGTTTTGCGTCAGTATTACAAGTTCACACATAAATATCACTACAAAAAATTTGCTCATTAGCGGCCAACAAATTTGGCCGCTAATGATGTTGTTTTGGCCACTATTTATTAATAGGGGCCAAATTTGGCCGCTAAAAAGTGTCCGCTAATAGTCCGACGCTAAAGACTATTAGCGGCCACTTTTTTTGCTCGTCGCTAATAATTGTTTTATAGTAGCCACCAAGTTCGCCGCTAAAAATAATTTTATCCGCCGCTAATAATTGTTAACTGAGTCTAAAGTCGCTGTTAATACTAGACTATTAGCGGCCACACGTATGTGGCCGCTAATAGTTAAAACAGTCGGGTATTATTAGCGGCCACATGTATGGCCGCTAATAGTCTAGTATTAGCGGCCACACATGTGGCCACTAATAATACCCGTCTGTTTTAACTATTAGCGGCCACACTAGACTATTAGCAGCCACACGTATGTGGCCGCTAATACTATTAAAAAATAAAATATATATATATATATATATATATTAAAAAAAATTCAGATCCATTCATCTTCACTGCATTAATTAAATCTATATATGCAACTAATATTATTAAAAAATGAAAATATATATATATATATATATATATATATATATATATATATATATATGTATGTATGTATTTTTTTAAAAAAAAAAAAAATCAGATACACCCATCCTCACTGCATTAATTAAATTTCTAAAACAAATATTCAAAGAGTCAGAAACTTTATTGAGATTGATTAAGAAAATAATCCCACGAAAGCAATGTACAAGTGCCAAGCATAGACTCTTCTTTTCCTTTTTTCCTAATCAAATTCCATTAAAGAAAATACAAAACACTAGAACTCAACAGCAGCCTCAGCTATAGCCCTTCATTCACCAAAGAAAGGAAGAATAGAGCAAAGAGGAATGGGACAAAAAGATTACAGTCAAAAGCCCATGTTACTACACATAACTACATAACTTGATAACATCAAGTCATGCAATCAACTTTGCCATAAAATTGATAGTTTGGCTTGGATGAGTCAAATCCTAGCTGGAAGTGGCACTGCACCACACCCTAGCAGCAAGAACTAATTCACAGCAAATAGAATAAGAAAATAATGTTCTAAATTTCTAGATTATAAGTATTTTGTCCAATTATCAAACAACAACCTGATGATCAACATATGCATGACCTCTTCGTATGAGCTCCACTGCTAAATCATACAAATCTTGGAAGTAATCACTGGTGTAAGTGATCTGCAAAATTCAGCAAATCCAACAGTTGCCAAAACTAAGGGCAGCACAATAGAGGATACACCATCAATGGAGAGAAACCACTATACCTTTAAGGGCTCCCAACCTATCCACTGGACAATTTCTTCAATATGATCAATGTACTCTTTCTTTTCGGCTTGGGGATTTGTGTCATCATACCTAGTGCAACGAATCAAGGGATCAAACTCAGATGCAAGAGAAACTGGAAATTTATTTTTATCTCTTTTCAATTCTTAAAGAGCATATGGAAAATTCAAAGGGAGATTATAACATTCGAAACAAAAATTAAACCAAAAAAATCACCTTCTTGTAGCAAACTAACAAAGCATGAACATATTACCAAAAAAAAAAGGTATGAACAGCATTCTTTTAGTTTCTTAAGGGAGTAAATTGAAGTTCTTTTAATTACAGAGTATAGGTTTTCGGCCATCTGACACTATAATGCTCTGCATGAACCATATTTCCGAGTCCTACTTTACCATGCCCAAGGAGACCAACCAGATTATAATATATCAACAAATAGAAGCTTTGACTAATGCCGGCATATGTACAACAGAACCTTGATAGGAGAAAATAGAACAAATTTACAAACTTTGATGCATGAAAACATTACCAACTATAATCTACATAACCAAAACATGCCAATTAGGAGTACAGCAGAACAATAACTTATGAAAATTGGCTTCTATATGCAAACCAATTCATGTACCATACATTTAAAGATTCAAAAACACATAAATGTTGGAAACCAAGATTGTTGTCATTTTTATAATCTGAATCTATATTACAGATAGTGCACTTGAAACATCAAGCCATTAAACTAGATTAAAAACACTCAAGACAGTTGACTGAACATTAAATATTCATTACATCTTTTCCCAAAAACAAACAAAAAGAAGGATATATATTGTTAGCACCAAAAAAATCCTTCCTCTGTCCCATACAGGTGGGCCACATTTCCTTTCTTAGACGTCCCAAAATCTTTGTCCATGCTTCCAAAGTCAAAGATATATTTCATATATTTCCTAAATTAAACTTTTGCTTTCACATTAATTACAAATGCCTAAACGTGCTTTTCCACTTCTAATTTTTTTTTTTTTTTTATAAAAAAGATAAATTTGGAAAACATTATAAAGCAAGTAGGTGAAAAGCATTTTATTAATTTTTCAATATCACGACAATAATTAGAAAAGGATGTTTCTGCATAGATAACTAATGAAGCTCATAAAAATATAATGTGGCCAACCTTTTCACTTATTTCTTATCTTACTCTTCCTGGTAATTCACAAATTATAATCATCATACCAAATGACACAAGCTTGCAAAGAAATATTACACTTTTTTTAACATTTTATAAACGTATGTAAGTGCTAAGTGGTAGAAAAGCTTCACAGTCAATGGTAGGATATTCGGCTAAGCATGGGGTATTTGATCTAAGTTCCTCAAGACCACACACACACCCCTGAACAAAGGATGAACAAGGCCAAAATAAGAACAATACCCATCATCAAATCTTCACAGTAACCGGCTAAGAACAACCCACACCATACACCAATTGTCCAACAAGGAACCCAAGCATAAAGAGAGGATCACATGGCCAAACACAGTTTTTAACAACCAAAAAAATACCCATAAAAATCCCTCAACACATCACAAACAAGCCACGGCTCCACTGGGCCGAACACACACGTACTCACTGCACGGGTTCTACCCATTCAAACACCCAGCAGAAATCCATAGTACACCCAATAGAAATTACAAGAAATTGTCTAGAATTTACCTTAAGAATTTTCTGTTTAATCACAGAAAATTCCACCTAAAATCATCTCTCAAACTGCCAAACCCACAGCTATCCAGCCGGAAATCACCTCTGGAACGGCCGAAAATCGCTCCCTGGCTCGCCGGATCTCTGTTCTGGCCACCGGAAATCGTACCTCCATCGACCCACCGGAAAATCCAGCGTCTCTGGCCCCCGACCGACGACCCAGCACCGAGCGTCGAGCCTCCTGCTCCTCCGGCATCAACCCCGCTCCACAGGAACCGCCGGACTGTCCTGCATCGCCGGAAGTCGGGCCCCAGGTCGCCGGATCGCCCCTGGTTCTCTCCTCTCCCGTCGATCTCTCTCTGTCTCCCGATCTCTCATTCTCCCTCTCTTAGCATCTCTCTCTCGATCCCTCTCATTCTCTGTTTCACTCTCTCTCTCAAACCCACTCTATGTGAAGCCGGGAGAAAGAAAAGTGAAGAAGAAAAGAAAAGAAGAACAAGAAAGAATTGAAGAAAGAAAGGGCAGGCCAGGGAGAAAGGAAGAGAAAAGAGGGGAAAAAAAAAAAAAAGAGTTTGAAATTTTTATCCAAAAAACAGGAGGTGCACGGGATGCGAAAAATTTTGTGTCCGCGCGCAATGAAAAAAAAATTTATTATTAGCGGCCACAATAACATTTTTACTTTTTTTAAAAATCCAAATTTTCATTTTTTTTTATTTTTTATTTTTTTAAAAAAATCTTTTTCATTTTTTTTTTGTTTTTATTTAATTTATTTAAATTGTTTGTAAAAAATATATTTTTTTTCTTCAAAAAATTAGTCTATCAAGATCGATCAAATGATCTATCGATCCTATTGATCGATCACGATCGATGATGATCTATCGGTCCTATTGATCGATCACGATCGATCGGATGATCTATCGGTCCTATTGATCAATCACGATCGATCGGATGATCAATCGGTCCTATTGGTCTATCAAGATCGATCGGATGATCTATCAGTTCTATTAAACGATAAGACTGATAGATCATCCGATCGATCATAATCAATCAATAGGATCAATAGATCATAGGATCAATAGATCATCCGATCGATCTTGATAGACCAATAGGATCGATAGATCATCTGATCGATCTTGAGAGACCTATAGGATCGTTAAATCATCCAAGATCGATCGATCCTATAAGTCTATCAAGATCGATCAGATGATCTATTGATCCTATGGATCAATCGCGATCGATCAATAGGATCAATAGATCATCCGATCGATCTTAATATACCTATATGATCGATAGATCATCCGATCGATCTTGATAGACCAATAGGATTGATAGATCATCCGATCGATCGTGATCAATCAATAGGACCGATAGATCATCCGATCGATCGTGATCAATCAATAGGACCGATAGATCGTCCGATCGATCGTGATCAATCAATAGGATTGATAGATCATTTGATTGATATTGATAGACCAATAGGATCGATAGATCATCCAATCGATCGATAAGACTGATAGATCATCCGATCGATCATAATCAATCAATAGGATCAATAGATCATAGGACCGATAGATCATCCGATCGATCGTGATCGATCAATAGGATCGATGGATCATCCGATCGATCGTGATCGATCAATAGGATTGATAGATCATTCGATTGATCTTGATAGACCAATAGGATCGATAGATCATCCAATCGATCGATAAGACCGATAGATCATCCGATCGATCGTGATCGATCAATAGGATTGATAGATCATTTGATTGATATTGACAGACCAATAGGATCGATAGATCATCCAATCGATCGATAAGACTGATAGATCATCCGATCGATCATAATCAATCAATAGGATCAATAGATCATAGGACTGATAGATTATCCGATCGATCATGATCGATCAATAGGATCGATGGATCATCCGATTGATCGTGATCGATCAATAGGATTGATAGATCATTCGATTGATCTTGATAGACCAATAGGATCGATAGATCATCCAATCGATCGATAAGACCGATAGATCATCCGATCGATCGATAAGACCGATAGATCATCCGATCGATCATGATCGATTAATAGGACCGATAGATCATTCGATCGATCGTGACTGATCAATAAGACCGATAGATCATCCGATAGGATCGATAGATCATCCGATCGATCGTGACCGATCAAAAGGATCGATAAATTATCCGATCGATCATGACCGATCAATAGGACCGATAGATCATCCGATCGATCGTGATCAATCAATAGGACCGATAGATCGTCCGATCGATCGTGATCAATCAATAGGATTGATAGATCATTTGATTGATATTGATAGACCAATAGGATCGATAGATCATCCAATCGATCGATAAGACTGATAGATCATCCGATCGATCATAATCAATCAATAGGATCAATAGATCATAGGACCGACAGATCATCCGATCGATCGTGATCGATCAATAGGATCGATGGATCATCCGATCGATCGTGATCGATCAATAGGATTGATAGATCATTCGATTGATCTTGATAGACCAATAGGATCGATAGATCATCCAATCGATCGATAAGACCGATAGATCATTCGATCGATCGTGATCGATTAATAGGACCGATAGATCATCCGATCGATCGTGACTGATCAATAGGACCGATAGATCATCCGATCGATCGTGATCGATCAATAGGATCGATAGATCATTCGATCGATCGTGACCGATCAAAAGGATCGATAAATTATCCGATCGATCGCGACCGATCAATAGGACTGATAGATCGTGACTGATCAATAGGACCGATAGATCATCCGATCGATCGTGATCAATCAATAGGATTGATAGATCATTTGATTGATATTGATAGACCAATAGGATCGATAGATCTTCCAATCGATCGATAAGACTGATAGATCATCCGATCGATCATAATCAATCAATAGGATCAATAGATCATAGGACCGATAGATCATCCGATCGATCGTGATCGATCAATAGGATCGATGGATCATCCGATCGATCGTGATCGATCAATAGGATTGATAGATCGATCATAATCAATCAATAGGATCAATAGATCATAGGACCGATAGATCATCCGATCGATCGTGACCGATCAAAAGGATCGATAAATTATCCGATCGATCGTGACCGATCAATAGGACTGATAGATCGTGACCGATCAATAGGACCGATAGATCATCCGATCGATCGTGATCAATCAGTAGGATTGATAGATCATTTGATTGATATTGATAGACCAATAGGATCAAAAGATCATCCAATCGATCGATAAGACTGATAGATCTTCCGACCGATCATAATCAATCAATAGGATCAATAGATCATAGGACCGATAGATCATTCGATCGATCGTGATCGATCAATAGGATCGATGGATCATCCGATCGATCGTGATCGATCAATAGGATTGATAGATCATTTAATTGATCTTGATAGACCAATAGGATCGATAGATCATCCAATTGATTGATAAGACCGATAGATCATCCGATCAATCGTGATCGATTAATAGGACCGATAGATCTTCCGATCGATCGTGATCGATCAATAGGATCGATAGATCATCCGATCGATCGTAACCGATAGATCATCCGATCGATCCTAATCAATCAATAGGATCAATAGATTATTCGATCGATCTTGATAAACCAATAGGATCGATAGATCATTTGATCGATCGTGATAGAGTTCGACTGATCAGACTTCACACAATAAAGGTTTGATCGATTAATATGATTGATAAATCATCTGATCGACGATAGTGCATTAATTATGAAAACAATTTTTTTTTTAAAAAAAAAAAACGAAAAATAAAAAAGAAAAACTAGTTTTCTATTATTATTTTTTTTTTAAAAAAAAAAAAAGAACGATTTTTTTTTTTTGTTTGTTGAAAGAAAAACCAAAAATTAACTTTTTTTTTTTTTAAAAAAAAAAAATTTCGAAAAAAAAAAAACTACAACAAAAAAAAAAACAAAAGATTTTTTTTAAAAAAAAAAAACCAAAAAAAAAAAAACTGAAAATTTTGAAAACATTAAAAATATATATATATTATTATTATTAATTTTTTTTTGAAAAAATTAAAAATATTATGTGGCCGCTAATAATCAACTATTAGCGACCATAAAAGTGGCAGCTAATAATTTTATTAGTAGCTAAAGCTTCCCGGAATTTACTGCAACTCCCGCCAAGTTATTAGCGGCCACAAATAAAGTGGCCGCTAATAGTTTTGGAAAACAATTTTTTTTTTAAAAAAAAAAAAAAAAAGGAAAAGGAATGATTTTTTTTTTTGTTGATAGAAAAACCAAAAATTAACTTTTCTTTTTATTATTTTAAAAAAACCAATTTTTTTAAAAAAATAATTTTTACAAACAAATTAAAAAAATTAAAGAAAAAAAAAATTAAGAATGAAAAATATATATTTAAAATAAAAACAAACAAAAAAAATGAAAATTTTGAAAACATTAAAAAAAAAAAAAAAAAGGAAAAAAGTTAGCACATATTATTTTGAAAACATAAAAAAAAAAAAAAAAAAAAAAAAAAGGGTAAATATTATTAGCGGCCACATAAAAAAGTGGCCGCTAATAATGGATTATTAGCGGCCAAAAAAGTGGCCGCTAATAATTGATTATTAGCGGCCAAAAAAATAGTTCTGGAAAACAATTTTTTTTTTTAAAAAAAAAACAAACGAAAAAATAAAAAGAAAAACTAGCTTTCTATTAATCTTTTTTTTTTAAAAAAAAAAAAAGGAAAAAGAACGATTTTTTTTTTTTGTTGATAGAAAAACCAAAAATTAACTTTTCTTTTTATTATTTTTTTAAAAAAACCAATTTTTTTTAAAAAAAAACATATTTTTTACAAACAAATTAAAAAAATTAAAGAAAAAAAAAAAAAAAAGAATGAAAAATATATATTTAAAATAAAAACAAAAAAAAAATGAAAATTTTGAAAACATTAAAAAAAAAAAAAAAGGAAAAAAGTTTGCACATATTATTTTGAAAACATAAAAAAAAGGCTAAATATTATTAGCGGCCATATAAAAAAGTGGCCACTAATAACTTGGCGGGGAATGGATTTTTAGCGGCCACTTTTTTATATGGCCGCTAATAATCAATTATTAGCGGCCACTCTTTTGGCCACTAATAGTTTTATTATTAGCAACTTAATTAGTCGCCGCTAATAGTTTCCCGGAATTTTCTGCACCTCCCCCGCCAAGTTATTAGCGGCCACAATTAGGTGGCCGCTAATAGTGTATTATTAGCGGCCACTTTTAAAAGTGGCCGCTAATAATATGATCATTAGTGGCCACTATGCGTTGGCCGCTAATAATGTGGCCGCTAATGATCAAATTTCTTGTAGTGATGCATAAAGTATTATAAGAAATCATTGGGAAGTAGCAAGAATAAGGTTAAAACATCCCTTATTCTTTGTTAAATAATAACATGCAGCATGTTTGGCAAAAAGGATTATGGTATTATAATCATAAAATTATGCAGCAGTTAAAATTATGGGATTTGGCAAAGCAGTAGCACTCACATAACCTTATGCAGTGGTCGTACCTTGAACTCTGACGTGTAACCCAACACAAACGCCTCCCAACCAAGTCTCATACTTGAAGGGGTCTTCAATAGAATCCTTTACCCTAGGGCCAACCCCTAAGATAGACTTTAGATCAGCGCAGCAACATCACACACAGCAATGGCTTAGGAGAGACTAACTCAGCACAATAACTCTAAAATATTACTCTCTAAGCATTAAGGAATTCAATACTGAATTCTTGCAGTTCTCAAGCCTAAGGACCTCTATTTATAGGCTGCAGGTACAAATGAGCATCTGGCTTGAAAAACCTAGGTGTCGTCTAGACGGTAGACTTAAGGCGTCCGGATGGACAACTGTGCGATCGGCTTTCCAAAATTTCGCTGAAATTCTTTCCAGAGTTGAGCCGCGTCTGGACAGTATTGTCCTGTCGTTTGGACGGTCGCACTTCAGCTGCACGCAATTTCCATATTAAGGCTTCACGCATCTAGACCAAGGGAATGGTTGTCTGGACGGTTGATCTGATGCACGCAATTTCCATATAAGTAGCTCGCGCGTCCGGACCATGAAGGCTGGCGTCCGGACGTCTGAATTTTGGATGCGTGATTTACCTTATGGATGAGCGCGTTCGGACCGGAATCCACATCGTTCAAACGGTTGCAGCGATCTTCCCATATCTGTGTTTTGAAAAGAAATACATAGCTAGTCAAACACTGAGTGTTGTTCGGACGTGCTGTTGAAACGTCCGAACGGATGCAAGATGGAGCAGTTCGAAGCTTCTCGACACAAAGGAATGCTCGGACGGAAAGTTCCCGTCGTCCGAATGGATGATGCTTTGGATAGTTGGGCGTTCGGACGGTATATCACGTCGTCTGGACAGCTGCAAGGGATTCGATTTTTCTGACTTGTAGACTATGCAAAATCTTCTAGAATGAATAGTTGAATCCCTGTTTAAATACATCATTACAAAGAAGTGATTTTGTTCAACAGAATGTAGCTAATCACAAACTAACAAACTCTCCCTTTGGCCATTCTGGGACAAAAATCACTTGACCGGTTAAAAAATACAATTCTGGTCCAAATAAAAAATTACTCCCCCTTTTTGTCATAAAGGGACAAAGGGTTAAACAGAGTAATGAGAAAACCACACAACAATTACTCCCCCTAAATGTCTCAGAAGGACCAGGGTAAACAGAGTAATAATATCCAGGAGTTTTAAACAAGTTTTACAAAATATCCAAAAACAGAAATTATAAAGTCTCAAAATACAACAAAACAAAGAAAATCAGGATGCATCTGCCATTGGTGCATCGTCCTCATCATCACTGCTGGATGGGTGATGGTACTTGAGACACTCCTGGAGATCTAGTTGGTTCTGCTCAACACGGAGGTTAATAAAGTGAACCTCCTGTTGCATGGCAGAGATGGACTGCTGCATGGATGACATGGTCAGCTACTCCAACTCATACCCCCTTGTATAGATGCCAAGGCCTCCAAAATCTGAGCATAACTGACATCCTGCTGAGGTGGCAGAGCAGTCTGAAAAGAGGATGCCATATCAAGTACTGTTACAGGAATAGGAGAGGGTGGTGGCACATCATCATCCAGATCGTCTCGCCGCAGCTGGGCATTGGACTTCATTAGAGTTTGCTTGCTGATGGGATCCTGGATCTTTGTCTTTGGCTCACTAGCTACACTAATGCCTGATTGTAAAATAATCTGTGTGAGCAGGCAACCAAACAGGAGACCAGTATTGCTCTCATCACGAGCTTCCAAGATAACCCCCAAAATATGCTTGCACAGGCAGCAGGGCAAGCAAAGGCAAATGGCATAGACAAACTGGGCCCTCTTCAAGATCAGATCACTGCTCCTAACAACTAGCCAGAGGTTGTGCTGAACAATCTTGGCAAGCATGTGATGTAGAGCAGTTAGGGCACCAATTCGAATAGAAGTGGCACGCTCTTCTCCATGAGGGACAACGAATTCTCTGAGACCATCCAGAGATGGGGGCAAGACTACCTCATCATATGGACTGGCAAAAATCTGGAGAATTGGCACCCCGATGAACTGACTGATGATCTGGGGATCAACAGTGATAATATGTCCTTCCACAGAAGACTGAAGGACTGCGCCATGATCATCAGTCTGAATAACCTCGAGGTTTGCATAGAATAATCTAACAAGCCTGGTGTACACAACACAGGCACAGTTGTGCAGATAACCCCAGTGGTAGGTCTGGATAATGTCGTGGATACTGTCCAGAGGAGCCACCATGATGTCTGAACAAACCACATTTCTCTCAGCAATGACTGGTCTGTCCAAAATTTTAGCTCTAAGAGCTGCCCTATCTCCTTCTGTCCTATGTCGGACTCTACGCTGAGGACTGTCGGCAGACATGATTCTGCAAAAATAACCAACAAGATTTGTCAAAAATAATAATAAAAAAAAATCTTGTTAGTTCCAAAAGAAAATTCGGCATTATAACGGCAGTAAAATGGACTTTTCCACAAATTACATTCAGCAAAAACACACTACAGTAAAAAATACCACGGAAAAATATGATCCCAACATAGCAGATATCCCAAATATGCTATTTTTATTCAAAAACATTCCCCAAAATAATCAATATTGTAATAGTTATCAAAATACTGAAAAGAATAAAGATAACTTGAGAAAATACTTGGAATGAAGAGAGTAATGGACAAAAGGACAAAAAGAGTCGAGATTTTGCACTAACCCACGAGAAAATCGCACAAAAAGACAAACTTTTAAGAGAAATGAGTGGGGTATGCGGCGGCTAGGGTTTTTAAAACCTGTGGGGTCCTCGTCTGGACTGCTCATTAACCCATCTGGACGCGCGTTGCCACATATGCATGCAACTGGCCGAGCATGTTTGGATGTGTAACCTTACCGTCCGACGGTCTAAGCCGCGCGCATCCAGCCGTGTAACCTTACCGTCCAGCCATCTGAGCCACACCCGTCCGGACTCTTTACACTGAAAAGACAGAAACTGAGGGAAAATTTGCCAAAAATATTTTTCTAAAGTCAGCTTCAGAACACGCAGAGGGAGAGAGCGCGGGAAAGGGGGGGGGGGGGGAGAAGAGAATGAAAGAGAAGGTGGATCATGAAATTTAACTTCAAGAGAGGTAACCTCCCACTCTAATCTCATTTCTATTGTTGTAATAAGCATGCTTTCTTTATGGCTAGCTATTGTGTTAGTTGTATACTTTTATTTTTATGTATATGGTTGCAAATTTAATTTTCTAAGATGAATATTATAGGTTTGATGTTGGTTAATAACTGTGTTGATCATAGTTTCGATAAGCATACTAGATTTTGTTATCTCTTCATGATTAAACTTATTGTTTAAGAGATTATATGTATTTCCATAAGCCTTGATGTTGTTTTATGATACATTTATTGATGGGTTTAGTATTTAACATAAATGTATGGAAATTGGATTTATGCTTGGAACAGTGCTAGAGGTCATACTAAGGCATGAGATTGTGTTAGAATGGGTATGATTAGGAATTTTATAAAAAATGGGTATTCTCCCAAACCATCGAACGATCAGCATGATTGTCGATCTATTAATGTCTCCATCGAATGTTCAATGCTCAGACAAAATCATTGTTTTTCCTAAAAACAATGTTTAAGTGTATTTCAAGCTTAGATAGAGAGTAATAATAGTCTCTTTCAAAGATTTTGAGGACGTTGAGTACAAATAGTATTACCTAGAAGTTTCCTCTGAACAAGGTGAGTAAAACTTACACAAATACTTTTTATTAAGATTATTTGTAGCATTTTTATTTTATGTATAAGAACATGCATGCTTATTAATCACATGAAACACATTTTAGAATTATATGAACTCTATTTTTGTGTAAATGGAAAATGAATTAAGGAATGTTGCAACTAGTGAGCTTTATAAGTGCATGCATGATTAATTGCATTGTATGACATAGTGCTTCATATACAGATGACAACCATGGGCTTACCACTAATGGATTGACCCTATGGTCCATATATTTATGATTATTGTTTTTTGGCCTTGGATTCAATGATTTTTATAGGTGGTCGATGCAACCATGTTCGGGTTGCGGTCATAATGACACCGTGTGTGTGTGCAACATTTAACAAAATAATGTAAATGTGGAATTTAAATAACACAATTATTTTGTTAACGAAATGGAAACTCAATTAAAAGAAAAACCACTCCGGGGCAACCAAACCTAGGAAATCCACTATCAGAAGAAAGATTTAGTACATAGACAGTAACACTCACATACCCGATGCAATGATCGTATCTAGCACTCTGACACGTAACCCAACGTGAACGCCTCTCAACCAAGTCTCCTACTTGAAGGGGTCTTCTATGGATTCCTTTACTTTAGGGCTCCTCCGTAAGATAGATTTCAATGATAAGCACAGCAACAACACTATGGCAACCCTTACAGAGCTAGTAGATCTTCACAATATCTACCTAAATAACTTCTCTAAGTATAGAAGAATTCAATAATGAATTCATACAAATTACATGCCTAGAGACCTCTATTTATAGGCTAAGAAGACCTAAAACGAGTTTGTCTTTGATTTCTCTAGGCAGTGTACAGGCGCAAGCTGAGGCCGTCCGAACGGTGCACTATGCAATCGACTTTCCATAAAGCGCTAAAAATATTTCGTCCGAACGGTGTTGCCCCAGCAACCAGACGGTTGCACCTCTGCTACACGCAATTGCCATACTAAGGACTAGCGTCTGGACTGTTGCAATTCTTCTTCATGTCTTGCCTTATCAAGGATAGCGTTCGGACGATGTAGACCTATCGTTTGGACGTATGCAACTGTTTTCCCATATCTGTGTCTGAGAAGGTTTACTTGTCGAACACTGATTGGCGTCCGGACGGTATTGCCACGTCATTCGGATGGATACACTTGAACGCTGGATTCTTCTCGAACTCTAAAGAGCGTCCGAACGTGTTGTTGCGATGTCCAGATGGATGCAAGCTTGAACTGTTCAAAGCTTCTAAGCACTGATGAGAGTCCGGACGGTATTCCCACACCTTCCAGACGCTTTACTGGGTCGTCCGGACGAAATCTTGGGATCCGACTTCTCTGAGTTGGAATCTGCACAGAATCTTCCTAGAACTTCTGAAATAGCCTTCTTCATGCTTGTGACACTGAACTTGTCACAATAAGGCTCTTTCCATCTTTAGAGAAATAAACTCTGATAAAATGAAGACTTTAAAAAATACAGTATCCCTGTGAGAGTAGCAATAATACACGATATTGATTTTTGTCAACAGAATACAGCCAATAAAAAACTAACAAGTGTCAATCACCCGAGGTTTAAATCCGTTTGGGCTACTAGAGATGACGACCTATGTGCTTCACCAAGGCACTCGAACTGTACTATAGTTCCCTCGAGACAATACCAACCTGACTAAGAAGGGGTTAAGAACATGGGTAGACCATATGGAGTTAAACTATGACTTGTTCACTCTAAATATCATATACCGTATTTATAATACATCCACATGATATTCTTGTCATTTGGCGTGCTGTCGCGAGCACCCAAAAATAAAAACCTTACTTCTAAAATATATGTAGTAGTGCAAGTAAGGGTCGATCCCACGAAGAGTAATTAGCCGAGTTTTATGCTACGTGAACAAGGATTGGGGGGGTTTTTGAGTCTGAAAGTAATAACAAAGAAACAATTTAAAATATTAATCAAGTAAGGAAACATTGGTCTAAGTTAACTTTCACCATTGGAATTTTACAACTGATCATCGATGCAAAAATATATCAATTCATACTTGAATATTCACCGTTGGAACTATTTTCCTATCTCTCCTCAGTCGTAGTTAATTAGAAGACAAGCGCTCTAATTAACTCTAACTACTAAACAACCCAAGACAAGCGCTATAGGTTTAATCTAGTAGCAGCCTTAAGAATTAGAGAGATCGATGAAGCGAAACAACACAAGCACAAGAGGTTGCATTTAATTTCGTCAAATGTTCTTCCTAAGATTTAATAATCACTGAGAAGCAGCAAATCATTAAATCTTAGTTGCTTCATAGATTGTAGGGATCAAACAATTACGGATTTGATATCTAACCCAGCAATAGATTGCAATGAATAACAAACTAGTAGACTTCCTAGCATTTAATGATCGCCAGCGCGGAAACTCAGTCAAATCATTAAATAAACTAGTTGGCTACTAGTGGGCTTCCTAGGATTTAATGATCGCCAGCGCGGAAACTCAGTCAAATCATTAAATAAACTAGTTGGCCTCCTAGGATTTAATGATCGCCAGCGCAGAAACTCAGTCAAATCATTAAATCTTAGTCATTAAACGAGACAATCATAAAAATAAGTATAGAAGAACATTTGATACTCAAAGCATAAATCGAACAATGAAAACAAATTAGATCTCACAGTTTTATTGATTCCGAGGCTTCCGTTTCCTTCGACCAATTATGAAAGTTTAGCCATGCAGGGCCATGACTAAAACTTAGAGAAGAGGGGAGAAGATGGAAGATAGAAGATGGAAGAAGATGTGTCATGGTTCCCCCCTTTTATACACGTTCAGCCCATATGCTAGAAGCCTAAGAAATCTCCTAAAGAAAGATATTGTAAATACTATCCTAAAATAACAATACATAAATCTACTAATTAAGGAAAATATTAAACATAAAATAAAGGCTAGGATAACTAGGAAGGTGATGATTTCAATGGGGGCTTTTGTTGCCATATGCTTTATCGATTCTTTCCTTGTTTAAGTCCCCACAAATCAGCCAAGTATGGAGAGAAAATCAATTCGCCTTGTCATGGAAAGAGATGCTCCTTTCATGTTGTCTTCTTCACGTGGTCCCCACAAATCTCTTCTTTATTTTCTTGATCCTCCACGCATCTTTTCTCTCCTTTTCTTCCTTTTGCTTTAACTTTTCATTTATTTGCTTGGCTTGGCTGGAATTGATTGGATGATTATGAAAAAGGCTCCAAGTAAAGAAATTTCCATATCTGAAAACTTCCGCAATTAAACCGCATCAGATCCACATCAGAACGTCAACTTCAAGCCCGATTTCGACCTTGATTCATTCGGTATCTCTCAAAACACAAAACATAAAAGTTGTAGATATTTTTCTTGAAGTTTCACAGCATCTTGAATCATCTCAATCTGAGCTTTTATGAGAGAGTTATGCCCAGATTACGAACTGACGTCAAATCTGTCCAAAATCGCCCAATTAGCTTTGTTTTGCATTTAATGCCTCAATTTGTATCCTAAATCAAAATATAAGAATAATGAGTGTATTTAGGCATTAAATAAGTATAAGAGATTAAATATAAAGGGGAAAAATATAACATTTTACATTCTCATCATCATTTAACAGATAAATTCATTTTATATTACTGCCTGTGACTTAGAAACCTTTTTTTTCTAAACAACTGAGTTCAACATATGATAAGATGTACCCCTATTTATTCATACTCACTAAGTCGTAAACTCACACTTTCTCTTTTCCACATGTAAAACATGTTTTATTTTATAATTTGTCTTTATTATGATGTTGGGATCAAGGGGGAAGGAACCTTTGTTCGAGAAAATTATAGAGGACCTGACCAATTTGGTTTTTGAGGAGTTGGATCCAGCTTGTCAATTTTTTTGATATTTGGTAGGATGGGAAATGACAGAAGACTTTATAGAGTTCTTGTTGTTGGTATTTATTTTGCAATGTGGTAGTCGACTCGACCACGTGGATTTTAAATTTATATATTGAACCACTTCGCAATAGTACGAATCAATTGTACTATAGTATGGGTTATCGAACCACAGAGATTTAAGGTTGTTTTGTGTAACAGGATATTTAAAGGAACGTATCTAACTTAACTTTGAAATAAAAATAAAAGTAAGGGTTGTAGAATTTAAGTTACAACAATAAAGTGAAGAAATGAAAGCGGAAGATGAAAACAAACTTAAAAGAAACTTAGGGTATTGATCTCATCTAATCCTCGACCAATGAAATGCTTAAAGTCTATATGGATCTTCCTAACATGTATGATATGAGCGCGTAATGGGCGTCAACCATTACGATGACCTCGACGTGAAAACACTTTTGTTAGGACGTAGTTATAAAGCACCTAGTTTTACATTAATAAACTCCACGTAAATATTAAACTATAATTGAAAAATGCTTACTCTACCAAAGGTGTGGAGTGATTAATACTCCCTAGCTTACTACTCTACAACACATCCTAATAAGCATACACAATACATGAAAACCCTAACTAGACCACAATGATAAGGTATCTAGTTTCACACCTATCCATTTCACATAAAGTTTAAACTACAATTGAAAAACTTTTTAGACTACCAAAGGTGTGAAACGATTGGTGCTCCCTAGCATTCCCTATAAAGTGACTCTAATAAGAAAACACACATTATGTCAACAAGCATCATTGCACAAGACATCATTCTCTTTCAAAAATATTGATTTTACTCATGAATCTAAGAAAACTCATAGATAAGCATAACTCTTTTTCGTGAATAAATGGATTGGAATATTAAACACAAAACCTTTTAGCATGGGTTTTGAAATCCTCTAGCCTTACACAATCATCAAACATATTAAGAAAATCTCAAGAACATCAAGAACACTTCATGGTTTTTGGAAAGGATTTTGATCAAACCCTAAGAATTAATTTAGCTAGACATAAAGTAAACTAAATTACACATGAAATCTAAAGAAAACAGTAAAGGAAACAAGATTAAAATGAACTAAAAACAACTATATTAAAATCATAAAATTCGGACTACAAAAAGGAAGGAAAAACTAAACTAAAACTTAAAGAACAAAGAAGAGAAAGCAAAGGAAACAAGGATCTCGTTTGGCAAATCGATTTATGTTTTTGTTTCCGAAAACTGTTTCTGAGAACGAAAACAGAAAACTGTTTTTTGTTTTTTTTTTTTCGTTAAAAAAGTGTTTGGCAAATTGTTTCCAAAAACAGTTTTTGAAAATAGAAAACAATATTTAAGACGTTTGGACAATTGATTTTAAAAGAGTTTCCACTTAGGAAGAAAACAGACCAAGCTATTCATATGTGAAGAATATACCAAGCTATAGAGCAGGGGGAAAAAAAAAAAAACAACTCCATAGGCTACATCCATCAAATTAACAAAATGACACTTGCATCAGAAATTTCAACAAAAAATCCTCAAAATTTTTGAGTAAAAGCACAATGTCATAATCATTTGAAGCACCATCCATAGTCTATAAAGAAGTTCAAATAAATCACTACAATGAAACTCATTATCATCATATGATTGGAACTCAATATCCTTCGCTGCATGCTTCCTAATGAAGTTATGATCATGAAGAGCCATAGATGCCATCAATTTTCATCTTCGTCAAGATTGAAGGAAGCCATCCAAAATATAAGATAGATTTACATCTTGCTCATTAAGAATAACCAAGATGAGTGACAACTTCAGGTAGCAACTTCAATGCGAGAATGTATATGCCCATAATAAACTCGTTCATGTATTATGGGAAGCCCATCATTCATGGCATTTATGAGATACTCTTGTTCAAAGTAATCACAAAAGAATTATACATTGTTGGAGAAGAGTTTATCTACTACACATAAATAATGATGTCCCTGCAACATGTCAAAGGAAGCACTGCAGCTTAACAACGCCAAGCTTAAAAACAAATGAGTAGAAAGAGGTGGCGTTACAAGAGCACTGTTAGATATTCCAAGGGGGGGAAGATTTGTAGGAATGGAGGCAATGTTGCGGAGGAACGACAGGAGGTGTTTGCATTGAAACGGGCCGGTAGGACTTGGGAAAAAGGATGAGGATGGGCTGGCATGATAGGATGGCACAGGACTTACAAAATTTGAGGATTGTGGGCTTGGTTGGAGAGAGGAACATGCACTTAGGTTCGCTGAAGCGCTTGCAATCTCTGCCTGGGGTAGCTTATATCCCTGTATGACAGGTATTAATAGAAATGTTAGACAAAAGATGAGAAAAATATCAAAAGACAATGTTAATTGATTGCGGAAGAAGCAAATATTGCTCAAGTTTCATGGGTTTTTGTTCTTTTTTCCCCCAATACCTGTTTGAGCTCAATAAATGGACCCCAGGACAACTTACAAATACGAGAAAAGTCAATGATCCGCCTATTGCAAAACAATAGCAGGAAATTAAGGACTATTGCAAAACAATAATTTATGGAAATATAATAGAGAATTAATGATTGAATTTCAACTTCTTCACTATAAGTTGCAAATATTTGGAAAGGAACCTATGTATACTCTTAAACCAGGGCCCAAGCTAATAAAGCAACCCCAGATCCTATCTCATCATTCATTCCTTATAGACAAACCAAACAATCAAATGAAGAACAAAGCCCATTTACCTCTTCTTATCCAGCGATTGACTAGAAACCCACAAAGGATATCAATCAAACATAACAAGCAAAACCACCACAAGTCCACAACTCTGATAAATTATAATCAATATAACTTAAAACTTCAAACTCCAAAGCTCCGGATCTAAAAAAATAAAGAACAAAAAACAAAACATATTCGGGCATCAATAAGATCTATTTCTTCCATGCAGATCAAACCAACGATCCAACCAGGCAACCAGCGCATGCATGTGTATCTTTGAACACAAATGAAGAAACCTAGATAAGAATACCTCAATTTATTCCCCAAAAATTGCAAAACCAATTTTACAAAACGACTAAACACTACGACCAATTGTGACTGAGATCAAGAAACGAAACGCAAAGCTTGGAGTGGTGAATAATACAAGAGAAACTGCGAAAGCCGAACCTTGCGATAGGTGGTGCCATCGTCTTCAACGACCAAACCGATTATTGTCACATGGCTTGGGCAGCTTATAGTTCCCCTAAGCCCTGAGACCAGAGTATATCTTAGCGGCAATGGCTCTCCTCCTCTCCCTCCTCTTGTTGTTCTCCCTCTCATCGAAGTGAGGCGTGGTGTGAGTGTGAAGAAGAAAGAGAGATGAGGTTCATGTGGAGGTTGAGATACAGGAAATGCTTTTGATTATTCCCATGAATCGAACCCCAGATCAACGTTGCTTTCTTTGTCACTGTGCACTTAAAAACAAAGGCGTCTTTTTTGTTTCGTAAGAGCTGTTTTCAGAAACAGGTTCAACCTGTTTCCATTTTTTGTGTTTCTCGTGTTTTTGTTTTCTTAGTTTTTGTTTTCAAAACAAGTAACCAAACGCTAATCTACAGTGCCGAAACATGTTTTGATGTTTTGAAAACAGAAAACCTGTTTGCAAACAGGTTACCAAACAGGCTCAAGCTTTCTGGATTTCGGTCCAGAGAGTAGCATCAAAGTAAACTAAAAACACAAAAATTTAAGTTGATACACCTGAGAAAATCCGAAGCCCCCAAAAGATGCATCCACTAACCTAAAACCTTAATCTCATATATATAGAGATTTAATTTACAAGGGGGACATCAAAGATCAATTTTTGGCTGCACAAAATAGTGTTGACATCCTCTTTGAACCACCCAAATTGGATTAATTTCATCCACACAAAGCATGTCGACATCCTAAGATTTTCTTGGAAAATATCCAAGTTCGATCGATCGACTTCGCGACTGCATAAATAATCGATCGATCGACTTTGGATCGATCGATTTTCTTCGACTGATGATGCGATCGATCAATTTCTTTACTGAAGAAATAATCAATCGATCGATTTGCCTTGGTCTATTTTTCATCTTTTCAGGATCAGCCTCGAACTCTAAAAATGACCAAATTGCCCTTGATGTATTTTCAGGTCTAATTCAAGTGTTTTGAACTAGATTTCAACTAAGACCTGAAAATAAGACAAAACACAAAACTACAACAAAACGTTATATATACAACACAAACTAAGTCTAACAAAATGTAAATTAAGGGGTCTTGAATCGAACAATTCAAGACTTATCACAATGTAAGGATTATGAACCAGTCATTAATGTTATTCAGGATTGTGATCTAAATCTTGATAACGTTTATAGGCCACTTTACTGGGATGGCTAGTTTAGACTTCCATTTGTTTTGATGACTTATGAAGATGGTTTGTTAGGAATGGGTTTGTAATATTTCATTTTTGGCTTGGTGATCAGCCTTAAATTAAAATACTGGATTATTATGCCTATGCTTATGTTATGATGCTTTTAGATACTCTGGTTGTCATTCATTCATGGAAATGTAGAATTAGCTATCCAATTATACAATTGATAAAGTCTTTTTGTTGTAGGCTCTTTGATGAGGGTTCTAAGATCCCTTTAGTCTTATTTTCTAGTAAGTAAGATGAAGAGGCGTACAGAGGAGTTAAATTACTAGTTAATTAATTTTTTGGGGCGTTACAAATTAAGACTAAAAAATATATTAATGGGTGTTCCAAACTTTTGATAATTAAAATTTTTTTTTTGTCAAGCCAACTCGTAGTTTAAATGGGGTACTACGGTCACTACATGCATCCAAAAGAGTTTAAACCCTAGACTAAGGGAATGTAAGAACCACACATGTATCGGCCTAAATATTTACTAGCTTGAAAGTACTACAGTTACCCTAGCGGTCAAGTCACCTAGCGTCGATCTCTCAATCTTCTCTCCAGCTACCAGTCCTATTCGATTTCACCTCCGATAGAGTTCTTGGAGGGGTCCTCTTCATCCTTAACCACGGTGGTGTACTCTTTCTATTCGCGCTTGGAAGGTGGCACTCATTTTGGCATTCTTGCTCTTGCCCAGTGCACCGGTCCCGCACTAGTCTTCATCCTTATTTTCCAGTTGAAAGCATTCCACAACTAACCTGCTCAGCCAAGCAACCAACATTTTCCCCTCTCTAAGCTCATACGAGACAGTTCAATCCACACAATTGTGGCCAATTCCTGATTGCCGACACATTCCTTTGCTTCCATTTTACCTCCTTCTGACCATCTTGCAAGAATATATCTTTGCAATAGAATTGTCAGTTAGTTTATTTCTAAGACACTCACTTCCTAGATTCCTCTTCTATTGAACGAATTTCCATTTACCGAATCCTAGTTTGGTCTTGGATAGAAATTTAACCCTACATCCTATCTTCCTAGGCTTAACACTAACATTCCCTTACTTATACTCCTAAGCTCTAGTGGATCATTACCTAAATTTGTTCAAATCATGTCCTACACCCAAATAAACTCTTTTGGTTTGCAAAGCCGATTGTTTTGCTAACATTACTACCACATTATTAGAATTTATGTACCAGGATTATAAATGAGATCTAAGCTTGCCTCTATCGTACCCTTGCATCTCTCTTTATTTATTTATTTATTTATCCTTTTCTTTCTTTCCTTTTCACTATTATCGTTAGTAAATTACAAGATGTTGGGTTTATAATATTGGCAAATTCGGTGTCAAAACATACTTGTTTTATTCAAGAAAAGGAAAGAGCCAAGTGAGAAAGAATATTGTAGAATATTAATCAAGAAAGGAAAAATCTGTGATTTGAAAAATATTCTACATATATTATTTGTTCCCATATTAGGGACTTCCATAACAGGGTCTTCCATAAGAGGGACTTCCATTACAGGGACATCGTAATTCCAAAAGATTTGTCGTAGAATATTAATTTCAATATGGAAAGGTCTGATCAAGGCATGAATCTGCACAGAATATCCTTAAGAAGGAAAGGTCCTGGTCAAAGAAATATTCTGGAGACTTTACAGCTCAGATAATCGAATTTTTCCTACAGCCCATCTAGACGCCCAAATGCCAAAGTTCGGACGGCGACCTCAGAAACTCAAAGTCCTATGAAGGTCCGAATGGCTCAGCGGAAGCAAGCCACAGAGAGCATCCATCTGCAAGAAGTCTGGACGGCCCAACAGACACGAGCCACAGAGAGCACCCGTCTGCAAGAAAGTCCAGATGTTGATGCGATGACTGTGGATAGTGGAAGTACTTTATGCAACCATCCGGACGCTAGGGTTGCAAGTCCAGACGCGCTTCAGTGTTTACTCGAAGTTTTAATTGCAAGTCCGAACGTCGCCTATGCAAATCCGAGTTTGAGTAGAATTAGCATTTTTGAAGCCTATTTAAAAGGCTCATAGTTTGTGTAATTTTAAGAATTCCATAGCTAAATTCTCATTGTGCTAAGAGATGGTATTTAGGTAGAAATTGTTTGATGTGCTAACTCTCTTAGAGTTTTATTTGTTTGTATTGATTCAACCGTTTGAAGTCTAACTTAGAGAGAAGCTCTAAGTTAAAGAAATCCATAGAAGAACTCTTCAGACAAGAGGTCTAGTTGAAAGGCATTCACGTATAGGTACGTATCAGAGTTCAAAGTACGACTACTGCAAAAGGGTTTGTGAGTACTACTATATTATAACTAGCTTTTCCTTCTGAATAGTGGATTTCCTGGATTTAGTTGCCCCATAGTGGTTTTTCTCTTTGGTGCAAAGAGTTTCCACTTCGTAACCAAAATATCTGTGTTCCTTACTTTTCCGCTTTATGTTTTAGTTGCATGTTTTACAATTGATTTTATCTATTACGAGACATAATTATTTTTCACAAGAGCCTCTAAGTACATTTTTAATTACGACTTTACCTTTGTCTCTTAAATTTACAACTGGTACATGAATACATTATAGCTTTGCATTTACATGACATTGCTGTACAACATTATAATCCAGCGATTACTTTTAGTCTTCTCTATGAGTATTATTGCCAAAAAATTTGTAAAACAAGATTGTTTTACAGGTGTACGTAAATCGCGAAGAAAACTTAGCTAATGCAGTCCCTATTAGAAGGTTACACGTACAAAAATGCGCAGAAAGTAGCAAGATTAAGGCTAAAACACAGTATAATTTCAAGAAAACATCGCTTATTTCTTTGTTAAACAAGAACAGTGTGTTTGGAAAAAGGATTATGGTTTTATACTCAGAAAATCATGCAGCATCGAAAGATATAAAATCATACTGATGAAGTACACATTACAATACTAATACATATATCAATAGTCATAACCATAATCCATGTGGCCTATCCGTGCCCTTAGCCGTGATAAGGTTTGCACATCTATAGTACGTCTAGTACAACCCTAATGCCCGAGCGATGCATGTAACCAGCCACCACTAGTTGCTCTACCGAGTTGATACCCGAGGTGACACTCAAATAGTGATGCTACAATTAGTGACCCCACAGGTGGTTGGTTGCGTAAGTCACAATAAACTGGAATGCACATACCCTAAATTTTTTTCACTCATTTTTCCCAGGACGACTTATCATAAGATTATTATAATTTCCAATTTCTCATAAGATTCTTTTATATGAAGAATACACAATGACAAACATTGCAATTCAGTTCATAGTTTCTTAGAAAATAAGAGGCTCACAACATATAATTAAGAGGTTTCATGCACGTTAAAATGCATATTTATAGTATTGAAACTAATCATGCTCAACAATGAAAGATTTAGCTGTTTAGGTGTTCTTAATGGAGATTAGTTACCTTGCATGCCAACTCCAAATATGAACTCCTCAAGAAGTCTTAGCTCCTTAATCTGCAGTTTTACTTTATCATTAGTTAAGCTCTTAAGTTATAAAATCATAATTATCACTTAAAACCCTTAATCCTATATTTTGACCTAAACCATTTAACCACTGCCAGAGACTGTTATAATGGTCTACGTCTACCGTTTGAATAGTGGTGGTACCGTTCTAAAGATGACTGCACATACTACCATTTTCGAGCTTTCACTACAAAAAAAAAACCCCCAATTATTGAACCTTTTTTTCTAGAAGGTTTTAAAAACCGTCTAGAATTAAATTTTTACAAACCATCCATAAAAAAATAAATTCCAACGGTTTCAATAAAACCGTATGGAAATTCTTTTCTAGACAAATTAAATTGAAAATAAATATTGACTCCTAATTTAACCAAGTGTGTGTGTTTGTGTGCAACCAAATATCTTAAATGTGGAATTTAAATAAGACAAGATATTTGTTACGAAGTGGAAACTCTGTGAAGAGAAAAACTACTCTGGGGCAGCCAAACCCAGGAACTCCACTATCCAAAAACAAAGCTAGTTACAAGACACTCGTACTCACATACCCTTATGCAGTAGTCATACCTTTAACTCTAACACGAAGCCTATAGTGAACGCTTCCCAACCAGATCTTTCACTTGAAGGAGTTTTTTATGGATTCCTTTACCTTAGGGCTGACCCCTAAGATAGACTTCACACGAACTATTGAGTACACATCGACAACGGCTTGAGAGCTAGCGGATCTTCAATTCTCCCTAAACACCCTCTCAAAGCTAAGAGAATTCAATACCGAATTCTGTACAATTTACAAGACTAGGGCCCTCTATTTATAGGCTTACAGGAAACCTAAAACTGTTGAGATTCAGGTTCTGGCTGTCGAGCGTCCGGACGGAAGTTAGCCACGTCTGGACGGTTTTCTGCGATATCCTTTCAAAAACAGCGCAATTCTATCCTTATCAGGTCCACATCCTGACGGCTTGGCCGAGAGTCCGAACGGTCTTTGCTATAACTTCTTTCTGCATTCGAACAGAACACTAGAATATTATGAAATGCTGAACAGCGTCCGGACGTGTTGCCACATCGTCTTGACATCTTACAAAGACTCTCTAACAATGTCGACTTCTGAAATCCAACTCTGTGTTGAATACTAATTGACCTAGCGTCCGGACAGTGTTGCTCGGCCGTCCAAACTTCTTGAACATAATCTGCTGGACACTGCGGGGTGTCCAGACGCCTTCAAAGGCTTGTCCGGACAGTTGCACAGGAACCGGTTGATTTGGCTTGGATTTTGTAAGGACTCTTTATGGACATCTTCTAGAAGCTTGTGATCAATCACATGCTTTGATTTGGACACTGTTTGAATACATGAATATTCTGAATTGATAGCCGTCCATCCTAGTAATTTGCAACCATTACATAAAGTGTTTTTGGTTATGCAGAATGTAGCCAATATAAAATACTAACAAACTCCCCCTTTGGCCATTCTGGGACAAAAACACTTGACCGGTTTGGAAATACATTCCTGGTCTAAATACCAAAATAAACTCAAAAATACCCCCCCTTTTTGTCACACAATGACAAATGGTAAACAGAGTATTAATCAAAACCGTAAGTGTTTAAAGAATTATACAAAATGTCAGCACAAATATAAAATTGTTCGAATACAAACAATAATAAGTAAAAATAAAAAATAAAAAAATCAGTCTTCATCATCAGGCTTGGGGTGATGGTGCTGCAGGCACTCCCTAATGTCAATCTGACATTGTTCAACACGCTCTCCAATAAGATTAACTTCACGCTGGAGAGCTCCCATGGATGACATAAGCTGAGTAAATGCAGTTTCTATATCAAAAGAAGGAGGCACAGCCTGTGATGATGATGAAGCTGCTGGTGGGGGAATTGGTGGAGGTTGAGGAACACCGCCTTAAGCCTCATTCTACAACTGCGCATTGGACTTCATGAGGGTCTGAATGCCAAGAGGATCTGGAATCCGTGATCTAGGCTCAGAGTTTGAAATATTAGTCACTACTTGAAGACAAATTTAAGTGATTAAACACCCAAAAGATAGACTCGTGTTCTTCTCGTCTCGAACCTCGAGCATAGTGTGCAAGATGTGCTTGCATAAGTAAAAACAAGTCTGCATCACAATTGCATAGAGAAGGGTAGCCTTCTTGAGAGTAAGCTCACTCCGACGAGCTTGAGGCCAAAGGTTTGTCACAACAACCTTTGCTAAAAATCGGTGCATATGAACAAAAGCACTGATGTTGACCTGGGAGTGGGACTTGTCCTCTCTCTGTGGTCTCGTCCCAAAGAAATCATGCAGGAAATCAATGCTGGGAGCCTCATTAGGAAAAGAAACTCCGAAAACTGGTAACACAGGTACTCCAATCATAGCACTGATAAGCTATGGATCAATCTGAATCGGCTGTCCTCTGACCATGGTCTGTATAATGAGTCCTCTGTCATCCTCCTGGATGATGATCATGTTACCATAGAACTCCCGTACCAGTCTGCGCGGAGAAGATTCCTCTTTGATAAGACCTGCAACGATTGCATGCGGCGCAACCTATCAGTAATAGATTCTTCAGTTCTTTGCCTGACTTGGGGAGGAAAGTCATTTGAAGAAATAATTCCTGGGCTAAAAAAAAAATCATAGAAGCAAATCTATGAAAGTGTTAATTCCTGTTAGTACAAAAAGAAAAATAAATGGACTTCTAAATTTAACGGTGTGTGTGATCAGTGTGCAACAAAATATTAAATGCGGAATTTAAAGGAGACAAATATTTTGTTGATGAAGAGTAAACTCAGTTAAAAGAAAAACCACTACGGGGCAGCCAAACCCAGGAATTCCACTATTCAGAAGACATAGCTAGATACAAGACAGTAACACTCACATATACCGATGCAGTGGTCGTACCTTGATCTTTGACGTGTAACCCAACACGAACGCTTCCCAACCAGGTTCTCCTACCTGAAGGGGTCTTCAATGGAACTCCTTACCTCAGTTGTAGCACAGCAACAGCACACTTGAACAGGACTTCAGAGGAAATATCACGTCTCTAAGCAGTTGAGGAATTCAATACCGAATTCTTGCAGTTCTCAGTGCCCAGGGGCCTCTATTTATAGGCTGAGGGTTCAAATGAGCGTCAGGAAAAATATATCTGGGCACCGTCTGGACGGTGGACATGGGCCGTCCGGACGGACAACTGTGCGACAAGATTTTTCAAAAAATTTGCGGAGAAATCTTTCCTGTTTAAGGACATCGTCCGGACGGTCGCACTTCCGCTGCAAGTAATTTCCTTATAAGGCTCTCGAGCGTCCGGATAGCTATTCTTCAACACGCAATTTCCATATTAGTAATGCATGCGTCCGGACCATGATAGGCAGTCGTCCAGACGGTTGAAGTCGAATCGGCAATTTCCTTCTTTGATGCATGCGGGTCCGGATCACAGCTGTCAGACGTCCGAACGGTCATATTTGAATTGCGATTCTTGCCTTACGGAGACGCGCGCCAGGACGGAATACCACATCGTCCGGACGGTTGACTGATCTTCCCTTTCTTGGAACTTGGAAAGAAATCGGAAGCTGATCGAGTATTGGGAGACGTCCGGACATGCTGCTGAAACGTCCGGACGGATGTAAGCTGGCACAGAAACTTCTCGATACAGTATGGGGTCTGGACGGAATGAACACTTTGTCCGGACGGATGATGCTGGTCTGTCTAGCGTCCAGACGGATGACATGTCGTTCGAACGGATGGAACAGTGGATAAATGGGCGTCTGGACGGGATGGCTCGATCGTCCGGACGACTGACAGGGAACTTGAATTCTTCTGACTTGCAGACTCTGAATAGTGGAATCCCTGTTTACTGCGTCTTTACACTTAAGTGATTTTGTCCAAACACAGAATGAGGCCAAAATACTAACAAAAAAAAAAAAAAAAAATTTGCATTATCACGGTTGTAAAATGGACTATCCTAGAAATTACAACAACATGAAATTCAACCCAAATAATAAAGAATTTTGAGCAATAATACATATTAAACTCAAAATAAGAAAAACCCAAAAACAAATTATTTTAATCATAAAAACTTAAAATAAATTAGTAAAAGAGTATAAAAACACACCTGGAGTGGAGATAAATTGCAAAGATACACGTGCACGTGAGAAATATGCATAAAAAGCACAGAAAAAAATGTACAAGATGACAAAAAGGACCGAAATGGGAAAATGAGAAGGTTGCGGCACAGGGGGAATGCAATATAACCCTACAGGGTTCACCGTCTGGACAGAACTTAAGTGACGTCCGGACGTAGTGCCATGTAAGAGATCGCAAAAAATACGCCCATCCGAACAAGGAGAACGGATGTCCGGACGAATCAACCTTACCGTCCGGACAGTTAGAACCACAGTCCAGACATTTCACTAAAAAATCTGAAAAAGAGAGGAAAAATTACAGAAAAATATTTTCCAAATAATTTCCAGAACACGCATGTATATAAAACTGATATCCCAGTTCAATTAGCATTTCAAAAATATACCAAGATATAATTGAGAGTTAAGATTCAATAAGCACAACAATTTTCCTGCAGAAAGACATTTTTTAATAGAAAACTTAACTCAAGCAATGCATGTGTGTGTGAAGGCTTTCTAAAAAAAAAAAAATGAATTTCACTAATATGACTTAAATCACCCGAATTTTCAAGAGAAGAGAGAAAATCAATGTTAGATCAATCAAAAGTCAACCTTATTTTGCTAGGGCCTAGCCACCCTCATTTGATACACTCCCCCTAAGCTGCAGCACATTTTCTTTTACATCGCCCTTTAGTGACCGTCTATTTCCACAATGATTTGGTCACTGACTGTTTCTATAGGGACAATATCAAGAACCGATTTATAGCATATAAGCAATGGATCTTTTTATTTATCCATATTTATTCAGTTTTGAATGATTTTTATCACTTGGTGCTGCAACCTAGAAAGAATGCCAGAATTTATAGGTTCTAGGTTCAACTAGCGAGTTGATCAATTTGACCATCTTAGAAAAAAATCTCTCATTTAAAAATTCTAGAAGCTAAAAGTCAGAGGAGAGAAAAATAACACCTTAGGGGAGCCTTTGGATAGTGCACATTTTTCATCGCATGGGAAAAACAACTATCTATTATGGATGCCACGAGAAAACTTTGCAGATATCAAGAAAAACTCTCTGTTATATAAAGGCAAAAGAATAAATGCATCAAAAACTGAGACATCAGTTAAACATACATAAGATATCTGGAAGTTATATAATGGAACAAGAAAACTCTGCATCCTTTATCCTTTTTTTTTAATTTTTTTTTTAAAAAAAAAAACAAAAACATGCTTCATAATAAAGAAGGTAGTATAGTACAAGCATGTAAGATAAAAGCAAACCTGACCTCAGGGAGAGGTTTGACAGTACCATGATAGAAAAGCAGCCGCTCGACGTGCTATTTGTATCATCCCTATTAATACCTGCAGAATTTCCTCAAGACAAACAAAAGGAAATATAGGGATAGAAAAGATGGTTCCATAATAACTTGCAAAGATTCCATATGATGCTATAAAAATGCTATGCAAGTGTACCTTTCATGCTCTAGGATTTAGGAACCAAAATCCTAAGCATGTGTGACCTTACCTACTAGGTAGGTCCACTCCCCCTTGGGGGTTGGTTGTCCTCTTTCTTGTCCTGTCCTTCCTTCTTTAGCTGTAGTGCCAGAAATCTGATCAGATCTTGCATGAAGGAACTGACGGAAGATGTTCCTTCATAGGAGATTTCCTTTCCTGCAATCTTCTGTTCCTCCATATATAGCTTCTTGGGGACCCAAGTCTTTCTTGCTTGAGTAGGCTTGTACAACTGCTGATGCCTTGGAACATTATTTTTGGGCAGAGATCTATGGTGCCGGGTGGCTTAGGTGGAGGACACCTAGGTCTGATATGACTACTAACTCCACATTGGTGATACATGGGAGTTTTAAGAGCCTGCCATTTTTTCTTCCCCTGAACTTGCTGATGTGGGCATTTAGGTCTAATGTGCCCTGGCTCGCCACAATGATGGCATGTAGGAGACTTTCTTCTGATAGGAAGCTTGATCGAAGGCTGAGGGATGGCTGGTACTTCCCCATCCATAACAGTTTTCCCTTTATCCACGATTGAGGGTGGAGACTTTGGAATAACTGGCTTCACAAAAATAGTCTGGGAGGTAGAAGGAATATCAGAAGTAGAAGGAGGAACATACCCGAGTCCGGTCTTGTCAGTTGGGAACTTCTGAATAAAGAGCATGTGAATAAGCTTCTCGTCTGAGACACTCTCCAGTTGCAACTATGTCTCTAGAAGCCACTCTTCTAAATCATTGATCTTTATTAGCATAGAGGTCTTCTCAATCCTGAGCTTGTTTAGCTCTAGTACCTGCTGCTTGTATTTCTCCCTCTGCTTTAGGAATTCTACATATTGAAGTTGATAGGCTGACTGCATATCTTCTTCTTCACTATTCTCAGAGTAGTAGGACTGAGAATGCTCCTTTTCTTCATGTGGGGCCACCAAGGCAGGAATTTTTCTTCCTCAAGAGTTTCTTCTTCCTTCTCAGACTCATCGCTGAGAGTTGCATTAAAGGCTTTCCTTTTTTGTTTCTTCAAATTTGCACATTCAGTTCTAATGTGCCCGAAGCCTAAACATTTGAAGCATTGAGGACCCCTCAGATCTTTCTTCTCTGCTTCTTCTAACTCAGCTATGTGGGGAGCCTTTCTTAGTCTGTCAGAGAACTTCTTCTTGAATCTATTATTCTTCATAACCTGCTTGAAGTTCTTGGCTAACATTTTCATTGCATCTTCATCAATATCGGAGTCTTCGTTAGAAGAGACTTTGGATTTCTTCTTGTATGCCTTAAATGCCTTGAGGGCAATAGTCTTTGCCTTTCTGACTAGAGGTAAGGAGTATTCATATGTTTGAAGAGATCCTACCAGCTCTTCAATCTTCATCTCCTCCAAATCTTTGTTTTCTTCGATAGTTGTCACCTTAATCCTGAAACGCTCAGGCAAAGATCTTAGTATTTTTTGGATGAGTTTTACATCCAAGATTTGTTTCCCAAGACTCACCATCAAGTTTCCCAGGTCGCTAATCTTGGTGTAGAACTCTCCGAAGGTCTCTTCTTCTTGCATCTTAATTTCCTAAAATTTAGAAATCAACATTTGAAGCTTGGTAGATTTTACCAGTTTTGTGCCTTCATATGTTGCTTCTAGAATTTGCCATGCATCTTTAGCTACTTCACAATTTGAAATTCTTGCGAATTCAGATGGTGAAAGTGCTTCACATAGTGCATGGAGGGCTTTATCATTGGAGTACGCTTGTTTGAGTAACAGTAATTTTGTCTGTTTCTTCTAGTTTAATCCAACCAATTTCAACAATTTTCCAGACATCAATTGATTTTAAAAAGAAGCGCATGCGGGCTTTCCAATAGCCATAGTTCGTCCCATCAAAGAGCGGAACTGAATTAAGATTTTAAGACTTTTAAAAAATAAACAAAATAAAAGTCAAAAGATTACACTCAAGAAAAAAAAATCTAAAACAGAGTGTACCAAGCTCTGATACCAAATGAAAATAAATATTGACTTCTAATTTAACCAAGTGTGTGTGTTTGTGTGCAACTAAATATCTTAAATGCAAAATTTAAATAAGACAAGATATTTGTTACGAAGTAGAAACTTTGTGAAGAAAAAAATCACTCCGGGGCAGCAAAATCCAGGAACTCCACTGATGGATTCCTTTACCTTAGGGCCGACCCCTAAGATAGACTTCACACGAACTATTGAGCACACACCGGCAACGGCTTGAGAGCTAGCGGATCTTCAATTCTCCCTAAACACTCTCTCAAAGCTAAGAGAATTCAATACCGAATTCTGTACAATTTACAAGCCTAGGGCCCTCTATTTATAGGCTTACAGGAAACCTAAAACTGTTGAGATTCGGGCTTTGGCTGTCGAGCTTTCGGACAAAAGTTAGCCACGTCCGGACGGTTTTCTGTGATATCCTTTCAGAAACAGCACAATTCTATCATTATCAGGTCCACGTCCTGAAGGCTTGGCCGAGCGTCCAGACGGTTTTTCCAAACCCATGTTTTAATACTGGATGGTTTTTCCAAACCCGTCCATAACTCGAATTAGCGACCCATTTTTCTGGACGGTTTGAAAACATCCAAAATAAACCGTCTGGACTTTTTTCCATACGGTTTTTTGCAATTTCTGGACGGTTTGAAACCGTCCAGAATTCCAAAAAAAAAAAAAAAATTGTAGTGTTTTCTTCGTCTAAGCTCCAATCTCTTACTTCTAACTCATTTCTTAAGTGTCATAGGGTCCTAAAGTGACCTAATTTACGAACCTTAATGTTTTTTTTGTCTTAAAAAGTCTTAACTTCACATCAAAAACCTTAAAGATGCTAGCTTTCATATCCATTTTTACTCCTAACAACAAATGGTCTACCAAATGCTTAAGAAACATCAATAATATAGTGCCTTAGTCCAAACAATATGTTATCTCGTTCTAAAATTTTCTATGACTTAAAAAGTTAGAATCTTTCATAAAAAAATAACCATTTTGTAACTTGATCTACCCTAGTAACATGCTAAAAACGCTTATTAACGAAATAAGCACTTAAGCTACAAAATATCTTCAAAATGCCACCCTTCTCTCTCTCTCTCTCTCTCTCTCTCTCTCTCTCTCTCTCTCTCTCTCTCTCTCTCTCTCTCTCTCTCTCTCTCTCTCTCTCTCTCTCGGATGTTGAGTAGGCTAGGGAATGGCTCACTTAATGAGTCGAAGGGTATTTATAAAAGGTTATCCGTGTTTTATAACTTTTACACATATTATTTTCGCATGCAAACTATAGTCGTTCGAACGGTTCACATTTCATTATAACTGTGAATACAGATTAGGTTGCTAATGTGGATTGTTAGAATAGTGACCCAGGAGTTCTCATGCTTCAATGTGGCATCCTTCAAATGCTTCTCGAGCTTTTTGAATCATGCGCATATGAGTCTTGCATTTGAAGTGTTTCTGAGCCTTTATTTATGTTAAGGTCTCTTTTGTTTGTTTCTATTTTAATTACTACTTCCCCATAATCAAATAATTCATTTGCTTAATTTTATTATTTCTACGAACTTTAGATTTTCTTTGAATTAGAACTGTGCGTGTTTTTAATAAAATTTCTTTTATAAATTGCCATGTATTTGTTAGGGGTATTAAACCTTAATCCATCTCCTATTTCAATTAAATATTTTACGTGTTGGGCCTCACTTATTAAATGGGAGTTTGACCCATACGTGAGGAGCAATGTTAAAATATTAATTAAATGATTGCATTCATCATTTTCTATCTACTTAAATTTTTGCTATAACAGGTGATTTGACATGCACAACATAAGTCATAAGGCTAGTACACAACTTGATTACCTATATAATAAACCATGACAATTTCTCATGTTGCTCTGTCTTTGTTTAGGCAAAAAGCATAATATTGTTGACACAGTTTTCAGTATGAGTCCGATAGTAGGTGAGAGTTCTATGCATATATCTTAGAGAGAGGAAAAATACTTTATGACTTGCTATTTATAGAACTCTTGAAATAACTACTAGGTAAGGTGATTCCAAATTTCCTGAGATTCTTGCCACCTCAATATGATCAGTGTTCGGATATGCTTCAAATAGTGACTTCTGATATGATTTGACAATGGCAATATGTAGGAATCAGATTTGGAGTGTCGTAATCCCAGATTTTACGGAGTTTGGTCACCTAACCACACGTTGTTTTGATAGCCCCGTTACCCTTATTTACTGAGGATGTTTATTTCCCGACTATTAGTCGGTTCAGACGATCCTTAATTATTCCTATACCCAAATCTTCCAAAATCTCGGGTCTTCTCTTTCGTGAACTACCGTAAATCTTGGGAAAGGTAATTTTTCCAACAGTAACCCCCCAATTCTCTTGTCTTAATTCTAAGACTAAGAGAATTTTTCTTCAACTTTTTCTCTTCTCAAGAGATATTCCTCAGTCGCCTGCTAATCTTTCTCAGGACTTGAGTCGGAACCATCCTCTTTTTCTTTACCTTTAACCGTTGGACTTTTAATGATATCATTCGTACTGGTTATTTTGGATTTTGTGCCATTATTTGAGCGACTGGCATCCCCTCGACGCCTGTGCTGTCTGGATTTCGATGTGCGGCAACAATGTTCGGTGGGAATATCTATAGGAATCACCTTAATACCCAGGTAAACACAGTCTTCCATGCAACCACTGCCTTGTGAACCTGGGATAATAACTTATTTCCACTCTATAAATACCTTCCCTTTGCCATCATTTTTCTATCCTCTTTCAAGATATCCATTAATAAACTATCCACTTCTCAGAATATTACAATTTTTCATGTCTTTCTATGTCCAGAATTTCATTGTTATCTCTAGGAGATTCAATTTGCCAAAATAGCCTTTGTCATAATGATGTGCTCGGGATTCAATCGGGAAGGAATTTGTCCTCAAGGACTGGGACCATCCATTTTTAAAAGTTATCCCTCACAAAGGGAATTTGGATGTGTAATTTTCGGCTTTAAATTAACAAGAACGTGTAATCTTCGGCTTTACGTCCTTTGGCACCTCTCATTGCTAGGGATAGACATAAAGCTTATGCAAAACCTCAGTGATTGGCTATCTTTATGTCATTCCCAAGCTTAAAAGGAGTCGTCATTTCAAGTTATGAGCCTTAAAGAACGATCCTTAATCCTTTGGCTTCAGATGTATATTGGGTCGTTTCCAAGTAGTCCTTTGGCTTCAGATGTATATTGGGTCATTTCCAAGTTGTTTGCCTTTGCTATTTCTCCTCCTTTCCAATATCCTTCCAGAGTTCAGCTTTTAGGGTGGTGTTGTAACACAACCGAGCAGACTTTTGATCTCCCCTAACTACCCCGACACCTCCATCAGTTGGGAACTTCATGCATAGATGCGGAGTTGAGGTTATGGCTCCTAACTCGTTCAAAGCCGGTCTACCCAAGATAACATTGTACGCCGAGCATTCCTCCACAACTAGAAACTTCACCAATCACCATGATCGTCTTCTGCTAGGGATAGGTCCCCGCCATGATTGGAAGCTCGATGGCTCCAACCGGGAAGACTTGTTCTCTAGAAAAACCGACTAACGGACATCCTGCTGGGATCAATTTTCCTTGGTCTATTTTCATGAGTTCAAAAGCAGATTTGTACAGAATATCAACGGAACTTCCTGTGTCAATTAGAATCCTACATATGTTGTGATTAGTGATGGCTAAGGTCACAACCAATGCGTCCCAGTGGGGAAGTGATACCCTTGCAAAGTCTTCATTTGAGAACCCAATAACCTGGTTTTCATGCCTTCTCATTTTTGGTGGTCTCTGAACCGAGTATATTTCAAATTCTTTCAGATGCCTTGCATAGGCCTTCCGTGAAACACTAGATTCTCCCTCTCCCCTAAAGCCTCTAGATATTGTGTGAATCTCAAAGAGATTTTCCCGATTGGGCTGCCATGCTTGGCTCCAACTTCTTTCTCGCCTATCCCGATTTACCGGTCGATGACTAGGCTCTCTATTCCAATCTCAGGGACGTTCTATCCTTTCTCTAGGCTCTTCCAGATATCTCTGGGGTTGGTTTTGTCATTCTTTGGGTTGGCGATTTCTAACGAACTCCTGTTGATTCCGCTAGCTCACCAAAAACCGCACCAATTTCTCATTCTCAATAAATTTCTCAATCAGTATTCGTAAGGACCTACAAGTCTCAATGTTGTGCCCTTTCGACTCATGGAAAGCACAATACCAATGGGCTATCCTGGGATTTGGAGTGCCAATTATCTCCTGGGGTTTCTCATACATGGAGTCCACTTTGACTGCCGCTAGAACTTCTTCAATCGGTGCATTGAGGGGAGTTTTTTCTTCATCTCGGGGCCTACCATACCCTGGCTTTTATGAAACTCCTTCTTCGTCTTTGATTTTTCTCCTAAGCCGGAAGCTCGGGAGGACCCTTTTCCTAACAGCGCTCAAAGCGTCTCTTCCTGATTGATAAACTCATCAGCTCTTTCCATAAGCTCGTGAAGGTTACGTGTTGGCTTCCGAGCCAAATCGGCCATCAAGGGCCCATCTTTCTTGATACCCTGGTAGAGAGAAAAGTGAACAAATTCTTTGGTGGGATTATCAGTGGTAAGCCTCTCCTGATTGAATCGCTGGAGGAAGTCTTTCAACGACTCATCTCGACCCTGTTGTGTAGACATCAAAGCTCCGGTTGGTTTTCTCCTCACAATCTCAGCCATAAATTGCGTTAGAAACACCTTTCCGAACTCATCAAAGTTCCGAATGGATCTTGAGGGAAGCCTCTTATACCAGTCTCGAGCACTCCCTGACAATGTCAGCAGGAGGGCCCGACACGCCACTTCATCTAGTGTCCCTTGTAAATCCAGGTGAGCCCGGTAATTATCTAAGTGTTCAACTGGATCTTCCCGTCCAGTATAAGTTGTGATATCGGGAACCTTGAACTTCTCGGGGAGATGAATTGAAGCCACCTCATCTGTGAAAGGAGAAGTTGTTTTCTAGAACAAGTCTCCAGCCTTTGACATACTTCCATTGGCCTGGTGTTGTGCCGCTCCTGGCAACAAGTCACACCTTTGCTCCAGTCTCTCAATTATCTCTTTAAGTTTCTTATCCACCTTTTTCGATGTCTTGCGCCTCGGAGGCCTTTGACCTACAATGCCTCTGTTCTCCCCTCTTTCTTCCCGATCTTCCCCATTTTTACCTTGCGTCTTGTTGTACCCGACAGGGCCTCTTGCTCCATTTTTTATCCTTTCCTTCGCCAGGTCGCACAGTTGCCAAATGCAAATCTTCTAAGTTGTGCCGTTGCAACATGGCATTCTCCTTAATCAAGTCTCGCATTTCTTTCTCCATTTGAGCTGTTTTCTCATTAAGGAGCTCCACCATAGTTGGAGATTGGGAGGAAGTTTCTCCTTTTTCTTTGTTCTTCCCAGCTCGATTACCCCACAGGCCTCTCAATGCTTCCGACCATGTAGGCACCATTTCGGATATATATATATATATATAGACAAACATTCCCACAGACAGCGCCAAACTGTTGACATAGTTTCCGATATGATGACATGGGAAATAATGAGCTCCAAACGTTAGGACAACAAGGCTAAGTTCACCGAGATTGGTTGTTCTACTTGAGTTAGTTGATGACTTCCAACACCTACAAAATGACAAGGACACGCTGAAATTCTCCAATAATCCTGCTCCGATGCCTAAGTTAGTCTGGTTGTAGGTGAGAGTTTTATGCATATATCTTGGAGAGAGGAAAAATACCTTATGACTTGCTATTTATAGATCTCTTGAAATAACTACTAGGTAAGATGATTTTGGATTTCCTAGGATTCTTGCCACCTCAATATGATTAGTGTTCGAGTACGCTTCAAATAGTGACTTCCGATATGATTTGTCAATGGCAATATGTGGGAATCATATTTGGAGTGTCGTAATCCCGGATTTTACGGAGTTTGGTCCCCTAACCGCAAGTTGTTTTGACAGCCCCATAACCCTTATTTACCGAGGATGTTTAATTCCCTACTATTGGTCGGTTCAGACGATCCTTAATTATTCAGGTGCCCAAATCTTCTAGAATCTCGAGTCTTTTGTTTCGTGCACTACCGTAAATCTCGGGAAAGGTAATTTTCCCAACAAATATGATCAGATGGAGGGATTCCAGCTTCATAAGGATTAGGATCCACTACAATTGGGGTATCCGATTGCAGTGCAATTCAAGTAACCCATAGAAAGGTTTGTCCCAGAGCCTACTACCCTGGAGGAACTCCTATTTTATAAGGGATCGGGATCCCTACAATTATGTTGTTCAAATTTAGACATCTCATAAAGAGGAGGATTGCGGGGGGCCATCTACTTGGGACCGGTGATCCCCACATCCCCGACCCTCTATATGATTTTATATTGGCAGTAAATAATTAAGCAAGGAAGATAAAAACAAGCATATAATTATACTTTGGATTCTTCTAATAAATCACAATTAATTACCACATATAAAGCATATCAATCCGCAAAATATAAGTGCACACAAATCTCTTACAAACCCAAATCCCAAAACAAATCTATGCCATCATCATGATATGAAACATCCGGCGATATGAATCCCCCGTCTAAGAAGGGCACTAATGGACAACTATTTTGAATGAAGCTGTTGTCTGCAAAAAATGGTTCAGTCCAGAAATCTCCACCAAATTCATGATCAGGTGTTTCTGAGGAAGCAAGAGTGTCTTCGACAGCGCAATTCATTCCAGATAGAAGTGAATGATTAGAGCTCAAGGAGGAGAAATCACTCGAACATGTTTCAGACGACAATGGAGAGCTCTCCAAAATAAAGTGAGAGGGACCTTCAGCTTCTGAGTCCCTATTTTGGCTGCTTTCGCACTTGGAAGCCTCACTAAGCTGCTCTTTCATCTTAGACGACGTCGTCGGGCTTTCCTTTGCCCTCTTCTTTAGGTGGGTGTGCCAGTGGTTCTTTATTTCATTATCTGTTCTGCCTGGTAATTTGGTGGCAATCATGGACCACCTGTGAATAAAACAAAAACATAAAGCTTAATTAGCGTTGTCATCATTCCATCTCTTCTCCTTGACAACAAGATTTCTTGCGTTTCTACGAATCAAAATCATCTGAAAACTGGCTACTTTGAAATTCATTTCCAACAAGTAACAAATTCCTACTTATTCCCATGTTCTTCATGTAACTTGATGATTATTTCATCTTCTTCTTTTGTGTACTTCCCCAGTTTTACATCTGGCCGGAGGTAGTTCATCCATCGTAGTCTGCAACTCTTCCCGCACCTTGGTAGCCCTGTCAAAGAAAAACAAATTAATTTACTAATTTTCATTAAAAAAAATAAAAAAATAAAAAATTCATTTTCATACCAGCAAACTTGGGAAGTTCACGCCAGTTCCAATGGCCATATTTCTGTACATACTCCCTTAACAAATTATCTTCTGCTGGACTCCACGCACCTCTTTTCAGTCCGTTTTTGTCATAATAGGCGCTTTTCACCATTTACAGGACTCTTTCTTTCTCTCTCTCTCTCTCTCTCTAAGGTCAAGTCTTCTAGCAGCTCAAAGAAATACTTTAATTTACAGTGTATATATATGCATCCTATGTTGCACATAAAACGTGTTTCATGTAATGGATGGCTACTAGGATCTTCAAGGGCTAAGGCTCCAACGATCGATGATTGTTCTTTTTATTTCATATTTTATAAAGTGAGGGGCCCAAAGTAGAGACAATGAAACGTGTTTAATCTTAAAATAATACAACAGGAGGGAACTATATATCGAGGAAACTTCATAAAGTATATATCACATGAAACGGGCAAAAGAAGTCACTTGCTAGGTTAAAGTGCGCGCATCACTATAATTTGCGATGCTTTATTATATATATATATATATATATATATATAAAACATCCTGTCATCTATTTTCCTTTGATCAGAAAATTGTTTTATGGAATTAATTTTAATCCTTTTAATTAATATTGTAATGCTATTTCTTAATAAATAAGATAAATATTTCATAAAATATTTAATTAAAATGAGAGTTGAATGACTCAAGACCTTTTGATTTTGATATATATCACATGCATCTTATATCACAACTTACGGTAAAAGTTTAAAAAATAATGAATTTAATCACTTAATTAGTGGCTTAACACTTATTGAGTACGAGACTATCAGCCGATTGATCAACAATAAGAAATCAAGCTAGGTACGTAGTATAGAATTTTTATTTTTGGAAAGTCAAGTAAGGAGATCATAGCAATATCTTAGGTATATCTCCTAAGATCCAAATACGAGCGTATAAGTGCAAAAGAAAACAATCATGATTTGTATCAAAAATGAAAAAAAAAAAAAAAAAAAAAAAAAAAAAAAAAAAAAAAAAAAAAAAAAAAGGGATGACAAAAAAGATTCGCAGGAGATTACTTCAGCATCCATGTCCGCGAGAATCTTTCTTGATCAGCATCCATTTAGTTGCACACGAACTTGACAGGTCTACAGGCCGTCTGTCTCCCTCATCAATTCTTTTTTTTTTTTTTTAATTTGTTTAGGATAATCAAAATTCTGGAAGTCACTCTATACAATTTTAAAAGTTTTTTTTTTTTTTGCGTTCCTTTAAAAATAAGATGACTTTTAAAATTATCACTTTATCAAATTCAATAATGGCCGATTACAAATTCAATTATGATTGTAAAAGCCACATCATTATTGAAGAGACATAAGAAAGACTTCTATTCAAATTTAATTCTAAGTTTTATATACATATATAAATTAAATTAAATCTAGACCATTGGAAAAATTATAAAAATCTCTATACCTTTTTTAGAGCACATATGCCAAATCAATCATGTTAAAGTATTAATTAAACAATTAAAATTATTACTTTTTTATCTGTTTAAATTTTTGAAATAAACAGCTATTTAATATATATGGTATCAAATACTGCACAATGTATATTTGATTTAATTAGGAAGAATAAGTTTGTCCATGGTGGGGGTTTTTCTTCATCCAAGTCAAGTTTGCAGAGGAGCCTTCACACTGATCGATGACTTTAACAAAACCAATGGAGGGGGAGGGGAGAGACCACCAAACATTACCAATATACAAAATGTTCTTTGGCAACCCCCACCGCCGGGGATAATCAAAATCAATTGGGATGTTGGCTTCGACAAAGCAAATGGGCGAATAGGTCTTGGGATGATTGCATATGATTACAAGGATTTTGTGTTGGCTGCTCGTATATAGCATCACTCTTCGATCAGCATGTTATAGACCCTATAGCCGCGGAGGCAATGACTGCTTTATATACAACAATATTTAGGAAGGAGATGCACTACAGATTGTGAAGGAAGTCAATTCTGCTACATCATGCTTCTGCGGTTTTGGATATTTTGTGGAGAGAAATGATCCCTACACTCATTTCTCACAACAGCCCCACAACAAGCTGACGTGGCTGGTAATATTTTATTATTTTTTTACAAAAAAAAAATGAAAACAAAATAATAAAATAATAAAATATTACCAGACATGTCAGCTTGTTGTGGGGCTGTTGTGAGAAATGAGTGTAGGGATCATTTCTCTTTTGTGGAAGATATCAAACGAGGTTTACGCTCTCTGAAAACATCCAATGTTGTACATCTCAAAAGGGAAGCCAATCTAGCTGCACATGGTTTAGCCCGAGAGGCTACGTTATATGGATGAAAGAGATGAGAAATGCTACATGTACTTAAACTTTTACAAAGGAAACCTTATTAAGATGATGTGGAGCTTATTCATTGATATACGTAGCATTTCTTTTTGTTAATTGTTTTGATCATTTTAATGAATAAGCTCCATATCAGTTAGTAAGGCTCAATTTTTAAAAGTTTAAGTAGATGTAGTATTTCTTGAAAGAGATTCTTGATGTCATTTACGGTATTGTTTGTATGGAACTCTGTATTTCTACTTCTTGATTTCAGTTTTTCTGATATTTATATAGATGACAATTTGTTAATTGGATGACAATTTTAAAGACTGAACTAAAGAAAAAAAAAAAAAAAAAAAAATCCTCCAATCAAATTTGAAAGGCATTTATGTCGATAAATGAATGAGAATTCAATTGATGCACATGCAATACAACAACTAATAACTTTAATCAGAGAAATGCAGATTTATGTTTCATTAATTATGTGGAGGCATCATTCGTATGAATCATATCCACCCAATTTCAAGAAACTTGACCCTCAAGTCTACTGAACCACATGTGATCGATGACTTTGCCAATGTGTATGTGAAAGATAGTTAGACATATTCAATTATATAAGAAACTGCCAAACAAAAACTTAATTGCATGGAGACGGAGTTATCGTTGCTACCATCACTTCAGGCATCAGCAGTTTGCTCAAACACATATATACAACGACATGTCACTAACAAATATGTCATAATTTTCATAGCCATAGGTTCTCTTCTTCAACTGATCCTTATCTTGAATTTTAATTATTCAAACTGTTATTTAATTTGGTTAGATATACGTCAACGGATGCATTAATATTGGAGGGTAACCCTCCTCGATCGTATGAATCTTGGAAAGAATAAGAGACCGTTGCACTAATTAATTTTCTTACTGCACCATTTTTCTTGGCTTCGTGAGGTCCGAATTTAATGTATTGAAACTTGATTTGATTTAATTATGATCAATGTTGACAACACATATCATGTACGATCCGTGTCAACATCTTGTACGTATTCATGGCCTGCTACTGTGTGAACAAGGAATTTTTAAGAACCCTATACAGCTGGAGATTTAAACCATCAATTTCATAATTAAAGTCCTTGTTTGATTGTATCCATCTCCATATTTTATGAAAATTATTGCTGTACAACTGGGTAGTTGACAAACATCACTTGCTATTATAGTCTATAGAGTAGCTAGCTTATTCATATTTGTTGCATTTTGAGCTACATGCCAATATATTTTTGGACAACTGTCAGTCATTTTTTGTTCCAATGATTCTCGGCTCTTTTTATGTTATGTGTTGTAGTTTTTTTTAATTGTTTAAATTTAATTTTAAGTTTTCATAAGAAATAGTGAAAGTGAAATTAAATTTAAACCGTTGAAAAAATTAGAGCACACTTACATGTTATATTTAATGCTACATCCAAATTCATGTCTTATAGTGATTGGGTAAGAGTAATGCTAATGTCATCTCATGTCTCCCTTGTGTTCCTTAAAAACTAATGTAACTTTTGAAATTATTATTGGATAAAAATTCAATAGATTCAATGGTGATTTTAAAAGTAACATCAATTTTTACTTGACACAAGGGGGGCATGCATAGGGTGATATTTAGAATTACTTGTTTGAATACGTACATTTTAAACTTTAAGGTTTTATTTGTTAATGTCTTTTAGTGTGTGCTTTTTTTCTTTTTCTTTTTCTTTTATTCTGGTTTGAAATAGTATTTTAATGTGACATAAACGTAAAAATTGTTTTTTTTATTTATTTTTAGGAGTGTTTTGTGTTTGGGTTATTTACTAATATTTTTGTTTTAAGAAGTGAAAACAAAAGACAATAAACAAAAACATATAATTTTCACATGCATTTTTAATATGTAAATTAATTTAATAAACTGAATAGAAAATTTTCTTCTAACCCAACTTAAATGAAACTTCGTCATGAGCAACATATATAAGCATTACAATAAATTTAGATTATTGGCAATTAAGGAAGTTAGGTGTTTTGAACTATTTTTTTGTCTCTCTTACAAAAAAAACTAAGACATACTAAAATATAGTTGACTTTGGTGATGACTACAGGTTCAAGTCTATTATTGATTAAGCATACTGCATACACAAACGCGCATAGAGGATCATGTTCCCTGCCATATCGTTATCAATACTTACAGTAATATGATTGAGATTGGCATGAGTGATGGATGAGTTACATAGATGGATCCCATGTGAGATCCATACACACATGGTTGCAATTATGCAATCTCTACATTCAATAAAAACTAAAAGAGACTTTTACTACTGTCCACACTAGGACGATGACTTTGGATTTCCACGTGATCACACATAATGTACAAATTAATCTCTTGGAATTAATGGAACGTTGTCATCATGTGCATGTTCTTCACCATGTTCGGTCATGCTACATTGGACGTATTATATCTTCATCTTACTAATATTTTATTAAATTAAATGTGATAATGTTTATGAAAATTAAATTGATGTGATAGTATTTGTGGGTCTTAAAAAATTAATTCAATAAAATATGATAAATGTGGATATAATACTTAGCCTTACTCATTGGGGGAATACATCATTTGCTCTGTGCTTTTGCCGCGTCAGTTAAGATAGAGGAACATGGTTAATCGTGAATTGGAGAACTTTCAGTCATGATTCCTAGATTTATTTATTTATTTAGTCTGCAACTATTTAGTAAAGTTAGTGAAGCTGACGTATCTTGATGACATGGGCTTTGCATGACGTCCAGGGACGGATGTAATCATTAATTATATCAAGGAACTGAAAGATTCTTTTAATATATATATATATAGATGCTTTAAATAAATTAATCAATTATGACAGTGTCTTACGGAAAGATCATGTGGAAGATTGACAAAACCAACGCGAATTCACACGCAGGTTGAATAGGTCAAATCCCGCGAGGCTGCCGTCAAGAACTTTTTTTCTGCACCGGGACGAAATTAGGAATTCAAATTTAGTGTTGGACTCGATCCATTGAGAACTTTTTTAAGGGAGTTGGGCAAAAGGCTTTTTGTTCGTACACGAAACCCTTGTCTGTTTGTTGACAAAATTGAATTAGGATTCTTCTTTATTTTTTTAAAAATAAATTATATTTTATTTAATTTTTTAAAATTTTTTTAAATTTTATCTCATAAAGTCAATCTTCGAAATTCAAGCAATAAATTAGAATTCAATTCTAATTTTAAAAAATTCAATTCCCAAACTCTAATTAGACAAAGAAAAAGGGTTCCGCTATCCCCTTACATCTCCTATCCAATTACAACATGTTAAAAAAAAATTCAAAATTCTTAATTGTAGAGAATTTCGGTCCTTGACATGATCTAAGTATATTTTGGTTCCTTTAATAAATAATAATCAATACTAATAATCTTAGTTGGATCCCTTCTTTTATGATTCAAAATTTCAGAAATTCTTTACAAAAGTTGGCATGGCTAAGTCAGCATTATATAGAGTTCATTTGGCCAGAAATTTACAAACGTGTATTTTTAAACAAAATTGTAAAAAGTATCCCGTTAAGGGCGTAATTTAAAAATTAATAGTATGAAAACGTGAATATATATATATATATCTCCCTCGTTTGATCATTGCTTAATTCAATAATTAGTACAACTGGAGGAATTTTGTCCGGCCACATTGATGCAAACTTACATACCAAACCCAATGCTCAATACTTACATGGGACTGGGCACAAAAATCACGGCAGGAAGGAGAGATGGGTGGAATTCATTTTGTTGAGATTTGTATAAAAATTTAAAATACGGTAATAAAAGTGGAAGCAAGAGAGAGAAAAAAAAAAATTACAAATGATTCGGTGTTAAATACTTACGTCTATTAATCTAAAAGGATACTATGACTACATTGTGCTCATTAACTTATTTGTCTACAATATAAATGTCTGTGTTTATAGGGTATAGAGTAAATGTAATCAAATCCACATGATTTGGTTACAATCCTAATATGTTATTACAATTAACTCGTAAATAAAAAATATGTTAATATTAACTAAATATGAAATATACAAAAAAACATTAATTATACATTTTTAATATATTCTAACATGTTGAGAAGCTCAAGAAAAATATATGAGTGCGGTTTGAAAATCGAAACCCCAAAAAGCGGTTCAAAACATACAAATAACTACATTAAATTTTAGAATTTACATTTCAGATTTGAGTTGTGTCTACTTTAAAACATGGACAACATTTTAAAAAGCATACAGTTCTAATTAAAAGTCGAACTGCAATTTTACCGCTTGCCGGGTTTCCAAACTCTTGATCAAAGTGTGATATATATGTCAAATCATAACTTAAATTATTAATTTGTAGTATAATGACGTTATTCAATGTGACTAAGAGCAGAATTGAAAAGAAGAAACAAGAGACATGACCAATATATATATATATATATATATATATATTAAAAGCATAAACCCTTAACTTAAAAACAATCCAACACATATTAGAGTGGAACCCGTGTATGGATCTCACCCTAATATGTATTGGATTGTGTTCAAGTTGTGTTAAGAGTTGTGCCACAATCACTACCCTATCACATATAGGGTGCGCGTTTCAATTTTTGATTTTCAGCACTATAAATATGATTTGAAATATTTCCTTTTCATAAAAGAGCTTTGGAAACGTGAACAACGTGTCATTAATTTATTCACTAATCTAGCGTTAATCAACTATGGTGGGCGGTGGCTATAAAATATACATAAGGTCGTTTTCTGCCTTTAGATAATGAATAGTAATTAGTACATTGGAAAAATTTGTTGGAATTTAGTTTTAAGGATCCAAACAAAATGATAAAATATGATCTTCGACAACACATTATGGAATATTAGTGAACGCTACTGATTAAGGGGAAAAATAAAAGGGGTGGAGGGAAAATCTAATTTAATTATGAGAATTATAAGGCCTTAAGTAAAGCCAACAATGCAAGCGCAACCAAGGAAAGTAAAAATAAGTAATTGGGAGAGATGTGAAAAGTAATTCAAAAGGAGATTTATTTTTAAGTGACGGGGTGGGAAATTGATGCATAGGCAAGAAGGAAAAGTTCAGTTTCAACAATATGACGATATTTACGCCCACTATTTTGATGGGTATGATAAATGCCATGTTTTTTAAATAATTGGTTTAAGGTAGTATTTGGTAAAGATTGTTGAGTTGAACCTTTTTTTTTTTTTTTTTTGAGTAATTGTAAGAAATGATTGATGTGATATAAAGTAAAAAGAATTTTTATGAAAAAATGAAAAAGTTTTGTATTGTGGTGAATTTTTTTTTATTTAAATAATAATAAAAAATTATTAATGTGATATAAAAAGTAAAAAAAGTTAGAATGTTCTGAAATTGATTGTTTTTTGGAAAAGTGAAAATAAAGGAGGAGAATATGGTGTTTATTACCAAACACTCCCTAAGTGACGAAATTCGGCACTCCAATTTGTTTGAACGAATTTAATTTTTTTCCTTCAAATAATCATTCAACATGCAGTTGGAATCGAACAAAAATATTTTTAACATTAGACTTACTAGCAATAGGGAAAATTGTAACCCACAAAATTAGGTTGTTGTGTTTACTTAATTGTGAGAGTTATTAGCAGTTCCTCTAGATCAATTAACCGGTAACTGCCTGGTGGAATTACCCATATCAATTTATCAGAGTAAAAATAAAGCAGGAAGCGAAAAATCATAATCTGATATTATATATTTTAATCATCCACATACGTATCATCAATTACAGACTCAAATTTCTCCAATATCATTTCTAGAACAAACTCAAAACAATCAAACCTGATACTACAACCCATTCGCTTGACATCTTTATCCCATCGAATTTCTCGTTCTTAAATACTGGTAACCTGCTAAATCGTAAACACCGAGGTCTTTAACCAGGAAAGGTAAATAAAAACGTTAAGTCTACGACTTAGTAAGTAAATCATTACGAAATTGGTTATCTAATAAGCCTTTAAGTGGCATAAATAATTCTGGAACCACAAACAAGGATTTTCACGAATTGAGGTTTATTGCCTCCATTATTATGCCTAACAAAAATAGTTTAGTTTGAAGAGTTTGTTGATGCATAATTCTGATGACAAATCCTAGTATTTTAATACGAAGGATATATATATATATATATATATATATATATATATATATATATATATATATCAGTCATAGTTGTCTTTCGTATGGCTTACCCAATTTATTAACCACTTTCTGGCAAAGTTGGCGTTGTCCTGAGGGACCTATAATACAACACCGATGTCCCGGATATATACGTGTAACGTCATATACTATAGTCCGACTGAGTCCAAACTCGGGTGGCCCACGCTACTTGCAAAGCTGTAACTGTGATGCTCATTCGTAAATGGTGCATCAATCCCAAAAGCAGTCATTCGATCCAAGGCCCATCATATCATAAAAGTAACTTCTATGACCATAGGGTTAAGCCCGTATAGTAAGCTAATGGTCGTTCTACCGCACGTACCAGTGTACCATGTCATACGATACAAGTAATATAGTTCATTTATTAAAAAATAAGTAATACTCGTCTCGAAACAATTAGAGAACTTTAGCAAGCTTATGACATATCATTAAGGAAAATAAAGTATGCTCAATCCGTTGACATATCACATATTAAAGTAAGACCAGCTTTGTAAATATTTACTTATCGCGTCCGCTCAATCATCCACAAGCTCAGCCCTCTTGAATTCCCCCTACTAAGAAATACATTCTAACATAGTAAAAAACCACTCAAAATCTAACCCAAGCACATAATTATAATTAAAACCATAATTCACTGATTCTGGGCATCTTCAAACATTCGGCCTTTAGCATCAAATGTTCATCCAAGGGCTGTGGAACGTTTAATGGTACCATAATGGATGAAAGACTTAGATCTTCTACCCAAAACTTAACTACGATCTTTAAACATTATGTTAACACATTTCAATGTGATTGGTCATAAAATCCAAGAGTAATTTTGCAATTCTTTGAAAATCAATTTCTTTAAAAGGGACAATTTTCTAAACCCATCATGGCATGCTAAGAAGTAAGAACTTGTAAGAACATGACAAATTGTAAGGACATGGTAATGAAAATGAGCTTAGGACCGAGGCTTACCTCAATGAAGTGAAGTAACCTCAAAAGTCCTTATTCTCTCTCTCTTTCAAGAAATGGGGTGGGTAGGTTGCATGGGGAGAAATGGTGCATGAAAAATGTAGGGGGAGGGGCTATATTTATAGGGGAATGGGTGTGGATAAAATTGGGTGAGTAGGATTTTATACTTCAGACACATTCGAACATTCATGACGTATTTCAAACATTCGCACAAATGACACGTTGAATGTTCGTCAGGAAAGTCGAACATTCCCAAAGAGGTTAAGGATAAGGGTTGCATCAGTTTGGCACCCTTCGAACGTTCATGTGAGGATTATCAAACGTTCGTGCTAGGGTTTCTTCGATCGTTTCAATGAGCATGGCGAACATTCGAAGTGGCTAAATTATTAATTAAATTTTTGGAAAGTAATATATATTGAAGAATTTTGAGTGATAGTAATTGGGGTAATTCTCGTTTATTTTAATTTTGCAATTTTTGGTATTTAATTTATGCGAGGCACTACAAAAATCCATGTGAATCTGCTAAAGTCATCAACAAAGAGACACAATATTTATAACCGCATAATGACATAACTAGGGAATGAGAGAAAATAAAGCCAAGGTGGTGCTTAGATCTAAATGAAGAGCCAGAAAATCATAGTTGATGGCTTTTAGCTTGCTGACATGAATGGCAAAATTAAATTGCCTTATTGCGTGAGACTAAAAGATTACTTTTTGAAATAGTACTAAGAATGATTCAAAGAGATGGGTGATGCCAGTGATCTACATAAGCTTTTTCACCAAAGAGAGCTTGAGGAGAATTGGATCCAAATGGTGAAGAGAACCATTGGTAAAGGCCATGTTTAATCGATCTTTGGAGAAGGGTGTTTACGAAAACACTTCTTTCGTAAACAAATATCATTTTACTGAAATCATAAAGAACAATTTGCTAAAAATCATTCATTTTGTACATGATTTAAACTTTACTGAAAACATAAAAAATTATCTCAATAAAAATTTATTTTTAAGCCTCTTTCATAAACATATTTCGTAGAATCTTTTCGTAAACATAACTTTCGTAAATACAATTTTTACAATATATATATATATATATATATATATATATATATATAGCTTTCATATACGTACTTTTGAAAATGTCACCATCATTTATTACTCTATTGTATACATTCATTTCATAAGCTTTTTCATTTCACTGAAAACATTTCTTGTTACTCTGAGTATGCTTTTGTTCTTTTTTTTACTTTCTTTATCACCACTCTAATTAACCCCTGAGTAATGGTTGTGTGTCATGCACATCCCCTTTCGGCAAGGACGAACCCCGTACATCCCCTTTCTTCAAAACCCTATCGGCCTAGCCACGGAGGCCACAACTTTAATGTATTTGCACAACCTCCCATTCATTATTAATTCATTTATTCCAGAAGATACCGGTGTCATCATTCATGAACATTCATACATAACATAATATGTAATATCTCATAGCCATTTCAGTTCATTTACACATATTACATACTAGTCACACATATCATAACTTCTTCTTCTTTTTTTTTGTGAAAACGTAGTAACAAAATCATTAAAAACATATCATGTATTATTTTAAGTATGCAACTATAATCCATTCACGTTGCATGTTTCATGTTAAAAAATTTCATTCATTTTATCATACATAATGCTAAAAAATGACATGGGCTTTTCTTTGAAAAACTTTGCATAAATTTTAAAAGGGGGAGGGGGGAGAGAGAGACTTCTCTTAACACCCTAAACTTCCATTACTTTTGCAATGTCCCTGCAAAGTTTAAAAAAATTTCAATTTAATATATCGAACTTTCATTTTTTTGCAATGTCACCCTCAGTTAGGGTTTGGGGTTAAATGAGAAGGCAGAATGGTGAAATGACCTTTATACGTCTGAAAATTTTATAAAATTTCATACTTACCCTTAATTAAATTTTATTAAAAAAACAAGTGACCCGCGTTGACCCAACGTGGATTGAAGGGTGACCCATGTTGGGTCACGACCAAACCTACGGGTCACAAAGTCAATTCTTTTTTAAAAGAAAAAAAATAGGGTATTTTGGGAATGTCACACCCCTCGGTTATGATTTAACAGAAAATCATAATGCATGGGTGACATTGCAAAAAATTAGAAGTCTAATACATTAAATTGATAGTTTTTGAACTTTGGAGGGACATTGCAAAAGTGATAGAAATTTAGAGGGGTTAAGTGAAGTTTTTCCAAAAAAAAGCCTCACATTGACGTTTATAAAAATGCTAGCACAAACATAAACTTGCTTAACTCAATCACTTAATTTCTTTTTTGTTTTCACTATTGCATATTGTCCTATCGTTGCAATCAACTCTTTGAATAACCTCTTGAAGTCATTACACCAAAAACCTACAATCACATCATGTAATTTCTTTAATTAGAAAGGTCTTACCAAAGGCCCTATATTTCAAGGACATCTTAATCCCTCACTTTCTTTGACTTGCTCTCCCAATCCATAATTTCCATTTTCATCCTCATGTAGCATTTCTCACTTATTTCAAAACTAAATGGACTAGGGAGTTGCTCAATTTGACCAAAAAGCTACTCCAACTCCCTAACATGGTTGCCCGCAAAACACACACGCATGCGGCAAAATTCAAGCAAGTGAAAAAAAAAATGTTTGCAAAAAAACTCATGATTCACTTCACACACCAATCATGCAAATCAACTGTAACGATCCACCCCAAACGATAAAATATTTTTTGCTTTTGGCTCCCCCGAACCAGACTTCCCAAAGGGTCACCCATCCTGGTACTACTCTCACAAAAGCACGCTTAACTACGGAGTTCTGATAGGTTCATATCCATCACGACTTTAAAACGCGTTGTTTCAAGAAGGGTGCGATCATACCAGCACTAATGCACCAGATCCCATAAGAACTTTGCAATTAAACGTGCTTTGGTGAGAGTAGTATCATGATGGGTGACCTCCTGAGAAGTCTGGTTCGAGTGAGCTAAAAGCAGACAATATTGTGTCATTGAGGGTGAGTCGTTATGCATTGTTTCAAGAAATGTACGAATATACATATAAGCACATATCCATTCTCATACCTAGGTGATGTGAGACGTCACAATCATCTCCTCTTGGGACTCAGAATCCTCACTGGTGATATTCATGGGATCACCACATTCTTGGCATCCCAACGAGTACCAGCTAGCAACCCTCATGCACTTGTGTATGCTCTTTCATCTCAAGCTGGACAATGAATCTGATACCATTTATAACGACCCACCCAAAACGACATAGTATTGTCCGCTTTTGGCTTCCTTGAACCAGAATTTCCAATGGCTCACCCATCCTAGTACTACTCTCATAGAAGCACGCTTAACTGCGGAATTCTAATAAGTTCATGGTCATCACAGCTTTAAAACGTGTTGTTTTACAAATGGTGCGATCATACCAAAACTAATGTACTGGATCCCATCAGAACTCCATAGTTAAGCGTGTTTGAGCGAGAGTAGTACTAGGATAGGTGACTTCCTGTGAAGTTTGATTCGGAGGAGCCAAAAGTTGACAATATTATGTCATTGGGGGTGGGTCGTTACATCAACGCATGCAATCCATCAAGATTATCAAACCTCATGTCAAGAATACACACATAAATCGTACGTGTGATGTCCACTCATAAAAGGCAATTAAGATTTGATACATCATTTCTTGTGCCAATGACGCTATAGCATCCCCAAAACAAACAATTTATTTTCTTTTTTCTCATTTTCCTTTTTGCTCGTTTAAAAACACACACACACACACACAATAAAATTAAAATATGCAAAAAAATGAAAAACTATAATGAAAGAAAAGAAATAAATGCAAATCACACAAAAAAAAAAAAAAAAAAAAAAAAAAAGCAATAAAGCAAAAAAAAAATGTATGAAAGCAAATAAACATGCACGGTCTATGATGCAAATGTCCATGCATGATACTACACTCTAGACATGCTAAGAGACACCTAAACTAGATAAATCTCTTATCACTTTCCCTCAAAGGGCGAGTGACAACCCCTCTTCTAAACATGTTCCAATTCCCTTTAGGAACATCTTGTGAAACCTCTAGCTTGTTCAAGCTAGACATAATATCTATCATCATGATGAAAGGCTTATAAAGATCAGTCCTAGGTAGGGGACTTTGTCTTTTAGGTTGACTAGACCAAAATTGGTAACAATAATGTCGAATATGACCCATTTTACCACAATGCAAACACTTAGGGACAAACCTCTGTTAGGGTTGTCTCCTGGGAGGGTTGGTATGCTCAAACTTAGAATTTAAGGGAACCCTAACATCATTCCCTTTGTCTATCACCTTAGGTCTATCAAACTCTAAGACGTTCTTCCTCTTATCCACATCCCTAAGACTAGGATCATTAACACGTACATAGGGGGCACAAAATTAATCTTCCCTTGATGAATAGGTGTGGTTTTAGAAGAATATGCGTTCTTATCAAAATCATTTGACACTTCATATTTAGAAGCAATCATTTCATCTTCTAGACACTCTACTCGATCCATGAGCACAAGTTTTCATTTCTCAAGGAATCACACACATAATCCAATTCAATCATTTTTTTCATTCAAATATTCATTTTCAATTTCCATATCAATCAAATTTTAAGGAGTAATGTATTCCTTTTTCTTTTTCTTTTTTTTTTTTTTTTTTTTCCTGTTTTGCACACTCCTCATCATAAGACTCCACAAGAATGGGATCAACCTCACTAGGATCACTGGCACTCTTCACAGAGGCGGTGAAAACCATAAAACTCACTTGCTTCCCCTTAGGTCCTCAGAATTGTCAGATTCTGACTCATCACCCATCAACGCTTTAAGGGCTTTTACAATTTGTGTGCAAAGTTAGGACAATCGGTCTAACAGGCCCAAAACCCGAGCACTCGTAGCATTGAATACTATGTGCATTCTTGTCCTTCTTGAGCTTTTCTCTCTACCTTGGGTGGTTACTTGGGAATCACTCTTGGAAACATTCAGCATAGGGTTCTTAATAATACCCTTGTTGAACTTCAAGAACTTTCTGAACTTTTTGGCCAATAAGGTCTCTGCCTCTTTATCAAAAGAATCATCATTGCAAGACTCAAGAACCCTTCTTCTTATAAGTTTGAAAAGACCTAATAAGCTCCAGGTAGTCGGTTACCAGTTAGAAATAACCGAGTACCAAACTGGTTACTCGTTACCAGCCTGTTATTACCGGCCAAATTTTCACCCCTAGGTTGGTTGGATGGATGCCCAAAGGATTGATTGAATAAAGACATTGGAATAGAACTAATGGCCTTGTTTGACAAATGCTTGTACATAATAGAGTAGTGAGTTGTTAATTTTGAAAGTAGTAAAAAGTGATGATTTGATATAAAGTAAAAAGAATTTGTATAGAAAAGTGAAAAGGTTTTGTATTGTAGTGAATTTTTTTTTATTTGAATAATTATAAAAAATTATTGATGTGATATAAAAAGTGAAAAAAAAAAAAAAAAAAAAAAAAAAAAAAAAAAGAGTGAGAATATTTTCATGTAGATTGTTATTGGAAAATGTGAAAAAGTGAGAAAAATAATAGAAGTAGTGTGCTCCACTCTCGTGTAATGGTATGTTGTTTGTCAAACATACCCATGTGTCCAACAACTACTTTTGATGGTACACTCATAAATGTGGGGGGCATATGTGTGGTCACATTCGCAAATGAACTATAAAGAATATTGATACTTTTTTTCTTTTCTTTTTTTGTTAATATTAGTACTTGGTTTGGTAGGGTTACTTTAAAAGTCCAGCAAAAAGTGGGTTTTTTTTTTTACATAATTTGCCAAGTACACCTTAACTACCTTTATCTGTAATTTGCTAGTTGTTATCAGCATATATGGATGCAGATAGCAAAAATCACTATCCGCATGAGCGAATATGGACAACGGCTTTAAATTTTGCGGATAATAGCTACATCCTCGTATCCTTTATATTTAATATATATTTTTTATATTTTTATATATATTTTTTACTTATGAATATGTAATATTTAAATCATTTATATTTTTTATGTTATAAATTTGTAATATTGGAAAAAAAACAATTTAGGCCCCCAAATTACCACTATTTCTTCAAATGGCCCTCCAAACTACCAAAGCTTGCACTCTGACCCCAAAACTACCAAAACCTTTGAAAAATGACCATTCTGGCCAAATATCCCCATAATACCCTTGCCACTTGTCATTTTTCAATTAAAAAAAAATGAAAAAAAAATTTTAAAAAAAAACTCAAAAAAATTAAAAAAAATGAACAAATTAAAAATAAAAAAATAAAAAAACAAATAAACTAAAATTTTATTTCTTATTTCTTATTTCTTTTTAAAAAAATATGGGTGTTTGGGGTGGTGTTATTTTCCAACCGAGACTTGATCTTCCCGACACCCCTCCGGTCACCGTCCGTTTGCAACGTCGTGATGACCGATTTTATAACCCGGCTCGGCGAGTTCCAATTCGCAATCATCAGCTCACTGATCTCGGCCGAGCTCAAGCTCGTCCCGCTCTGGAAAATATCATCCACTTGAGAGAAAAACTTGTGATCCTTGAGCCCCAGGTAGCTATTGATCAACGTTTTGAATGCCAAAAAATCACAGAGAGAATAATGGATATGAACATCAACGAACAAGCTCACGGCCGTTGATTTCTCCATCAGAAATCGATCGAGGTCTTTTACAACGATGATACACTTGCTCTTCGTTTGTAACAAAACAAAATTCAGATTGGAATCATTTATAACCTTCGAAAGATCATATTATAGATATCGAAGGATAGGAAATTAGCCATGTCCGCATTCAGAGAGGCGGGGACAAGTTCGCCGAGCTGCAGGTGTGCATCGTGCCCAACGACGATGCTGGAAAGAAGCAGTACGTCCTTCAGTCGATCGCAATATTTTTTTATAAAAAAATATTAAATTTTAGTTTTTTTAGTTTTTTAAATTTTTAAATTTTTTTTTGAATTTTTAATTTTTTTTTGAATTTTTGAATTTTTTTTTTAATTGAAAAATGAAACATGACTGGGGTATTATGGAGATATTTCGCCAAAATTGGTCTTGCTCAAAGGTTTTGGTAGTTTGGGAGCCAGAGTGCAAGTCTTGGTAGTTTGAGGTCCATCCGAAAAAATGGTGGTAGTTTGAGGGATTAAATTATATATATTTTTTATTTATTTATTTATTTTATGCTAAATTTGTAATTTATGTACAAAATAGCCCAAGCCACAGCCTGCCCTTTTGCCCGGACAAGTGCATCACATCAAATTATAAATGTTACCATTTATAGGAGAACCAGAGCAAAAAGGCTATTAAAAAGATGCTACAGTGAGGACCTGCAACTGTTATCAACTGCCTCAATATACAAATAAAACAGAAAAGTATTGGCAATACATTATTAATCACATCAAACCAAGTGTAAACGGGCAAAATATTCTCTGTATTATTTTTTACGTATATTCTCTTTCTTATTTATCTAGTATAGAGTACGTGTTCTTGTTGAAAGCTATTAATTTGTTTATAAATATCACTTACTGTAATATAATCTTAATTATAATTTACTTTAGAGAAAACTTTATTTACGACCTTTTATTTTTTATCATTTTTGTAATCATATTCATAAATTTTAAAAAGTGTCAATTTACTGTATTTATCTTTCAATTTCTTTTAATTTCACCCGTTCGATAGAATTTTTCATTAAATCCTAACATAGGGGTTTCAAAATTTTTAAAATACCCTTCTCATAAATCAAAATTTCTAAAATACCTCTATCATAAATCAAATGATAATTTTAAAAGTCACGTTATTTTTAGAAGGACAAAAAATATACATGAGTATGACGTCTAAAATTACTCAACTTTTATATATCCTATATATTAATTTCTATAAAAATAACAAAGCCACAAGCAAGTGACAAATATATACTTGGTTCCTTTCTCTCTCTTTTTCTCTTCTATATATATTTCTCTAGATCTTGTGTATGGAAAATAATAAATTTACAACACCACAACAACTGCAGAACACCCCCTCACATGGGGGCGGAGTCCAGTATTTAGGGTTCACCTCCATGTGAAGGAGTGTTGTACAGTTGTTGTGGTGCTCCTTGTGTATATATATAAAGACCATACGAGTGTATATGATCAACTCTTGGTGGACCACTCTTTATTGGACCACATTAATTAGCCCAAGGATCAGTCGTTCTCACATTTTCAAGATTAATGGCATTCAATTCAAGATTATGTGATTTTATATTATTTTCCCAACAAATTAAACCAGGAACAACTAAGAAATATATATATTAATCATCAAATTATAACTTTCTCTTGCAATATTAATGTCTACTTCACAACCATACATATCACTTCATACTAAAAATAGGCTGCCGCTACTGTACAAAATAGCCAGAACAAGCAGAAGCAACATATATATATGGGAAGTGCTAGAATTCCCACCCCCATCCCACCCCAATCCCACTAACCCTAAGGGTAGGGAATTGAACAGATCGATCAACTTCTCCATGCATATATTTGTTTAATCAGTTCAAGCCCTCCTCATATGGGCACAAGACTTCATCAAATACGGGAGATAAATATTCAGTGTCCATAAACGGTTCTAGGAAATCATTTGGAATGAAGGAATTATCTGCAGAAAATGGCTGTGTCCAAAAATTACCACTTGAAGAAGAGAATTCACTTGAAGAAGGTTGTGGGGATGATGGTGAGCCATCAATGATGTTTTGGGTAGGGGAGAGATTGTTTGAGGTTATGATATTTTCCTCGTACAAACCATATGGGCAGAAGATTTCATCAAACACGGGAGATATATATTCAGGGTCCACAAATGGCTGCTCTAGGAAATCACTCGACACAAAGGAACAATCTGTCAGAAATGGCTGTGTCCAAAAACTATCACTTGTTTCTTCATATGCTTCTGTGCTAGTTGCAACTGCAGTGTCTTTGGAGATGGAGGAGGATCCAGTTGAGGATGATGGTGAGCTATCAATGATTTGGGAAGTTGTTGGATTTAGAAGAGAATTGTTTTGCTGTTTTACTCTCTTCTGTCTTTTTTCACGCGGGGCAAGATTGTTTGAGCTGTGTTTTTCTTCATGTGGCACTGAGTTCTGCTGTTCTAGTACTCGTTTCTTGAGGTTCGTGTGCCAATGATTTTTAATCTCGTTGTCTGTTCTTCCCGGCAGCCGCGCAGCAATGACAGACCATCTGCAAGAGACGAGATTTGATGAGCGTTTACAACGGTTAAATCATCAATTATCTTAAAAATATAATGGATAGTAAAAGATAAATTTAACCATTTAATTCATATTTTAATAATATATGACCGTCTCATCAAGATTGGTCTTGGCGGAGTGATCATATGTCATGTAATTGAATATGCCTGATATATATATAACTTATCTTTTCATAACTTTGTTGAGAAGTTGAATGCAATTAGAGCATACCTATTCCCCATTGATTCGTGTAACTCGATGATAGTGTCCTCTTCTTCCTTGCTATAGTTCCCTCTTTTGATGTTTGGCCTCAGATAATTCATCCATCGAAGTCTGCAACTCTTCCCACACCTTGATAGACCTGAAAATTTTGAACTTTTCTGAGGCTGTATTCCACATTGGAGTTTCATTCCAAACATGTTTACACATAAAAAACATCGTGGACTTCCAAGTGCAACGAAAAAAAAGAGTGGATTTACTGGAGTGGAAGAACAAATGGGATGATTCATTCTAGAATTTGAAGCAGATTCTGAGAGAGAGGAAGAAGAAGAAAAACAATAAGATAAAAACCAATCTTGAATAATGAAACGATTATATTCGAGCCACCAGCAATGGAGGCAAAAGATTAGCTTTCTGAGACGGATAAAAATTAAGTCAAGCTGTAAGAGATGACGCAGGATAAAGAAGAACTAAACTCGGAGATCGATTATGAAATCCAAAAGGAAGATTCTTTTTCAATCCACCATTTTTATGAAGTATAAAAAGTAGTAAGCCTTTTCCACTGAATAGCTTAATTAATTACCTGCAAACTTGGGAAGCTGCCGCCAATTCCAGCAGCCGTACCTAGTAACATAAGCTGTTAGCTTTCTGTCTTCCTCTGCTGTCCATGTGCCTTTCTTCAATCCATTTTTATCACAGCTTGGAGTTCTCACCATCTCTTCCTCTCTCTCTCTCTCTCTCTCTCTCTCTCTCTCTCCAGTGAATTTGAAACTATTGGTTCCACTTATTTATACCCATTTCTTTCAGACGAAACGTGTTTCATGGTAGATATAATACTGACAATTTGCAATAAAGGACGGGGGATATTACATAAAAAAAAGAAAAAAAGAAAAAAAAGAAGGGTCCCTCCAAGAAGATTGACCAGATGCTCGTTTTTTATGTTATACTATGTGGTACAATTAAAAGGTAGCAACTACCTAGGCATAACGGCCATCTTCGAGGAAACCTGATACCCGGTTCCTAGAACACATCAACGCGTTATGCATGGATGTCCGTGGACTCAAATATACCCATGTGGATCACTTGCAATCAACATGATTTCCACAGTTTCTTTGGCATCATTTGCTTGGAATCAATTGAATATTATTAAAATAACGATTAAATGCTTAAATTTATCTCATTTTATTAGTTTAAATTTTTTTAGACAAGTAGTGACTTAACATGATATCAGAGCAGAAGTCTTGAGTTCGAACTATGTTTCTATCAATCATTTACTTTTCATTTTCAATTAAATGTTTTACATGCTGGGTCTCATTTATTAAAAAAAAAGTTCTGACCCACACATGAAAGAGTGTTCAAATATTAATTAAATGATTAAATCTACTTCATTCTATTAGCTTAAGCTTTTGATACAAGTGGTTGTCGGTGATTTAATAAATATATATTTATTTGTTGGAATTAACTATATATATATATATATAGAGAGAGAGAGAGAGAGAGAGAGAGAGGTCTCCAGTAATTTGGGCAGTTTAAACTACGAAAAAAACCCACATAGAACCAGGGACGGAAGAATGAGGATTGGTACCGGCCATGGCCTCCCTAAATTCTTAAAATCATTAAAAAACAAAAAAAAAAATAAAAAAATAAAGGCAAAAATAAAATAGCCTACTGAATTTTAACAAGAAAACTTTTTAGCTAGCCCCTGCCCATAATAGTTTTGGGCTCCATCCCTACATAAAAGCTGCCTGCCCACCTATATTTTAAACAGTTTTGTCATCTATTCGGACAGATGTCAGTTGCTGAAGATAGAGATCCTTATCGATCTACAGGTTTAGATCAAGCACCGGCCACAAAATTGGAAGTAGAGTCAACATCTTTGGTTCCATCAAGAGAAAGATCATGAGGCCAAGGATGCTGCTTGTGTAAAATCAAAGACAAATTAGGACAAAATAATTCAGATAGGGACATGCAACGTGGGCGAGTTAACGTTGTTTATAAGTTATAGGATCTTATATATTTGATTATATCCGTTTGAAGTCCTTATTATTTGATCGAACTCAGCCAATGGAAATATTGGGGGAAATATTAATGATCCCAATTCAGGCACAATTTTCCCTATAGAGAATTATTGATGGTCACTAACAAACAAATAAAATTAGAAGTATTAACGCTCCGTTTGTTTCGGCGTAAAATGGTTTTTTGAAAAATGATTTCTGCATTTTTTGGTGTTTCGTGGAGGCGAAAATAATAGTTAACCGGAAAATTATTTTCATTTGACAAAAAATGCTTAGTAAATTTCGAAAAATGATTTACGCTTTTTAAAAGCATAAATTATTTTTTCAAGACGGCAGACGCAGTCAACCCTCTTTTAAATGATGCAATTAACCTTCACATTCAAGCAGTCGACCATCGTCGGAATCCGGCAACCATCTCCGACTTCTGACAAACCAGATTCCGGCACAAGTTGGAATCTGATTAGTGCTAGAATTTGAAAATTTCTGTCGAAATCTAGCAACGTCCGGCCACCGTCACCGAATTTCGACAGTACTGTGTCAGATTCCGACCAGACTAGCTGGAATCTGGCAAGAATGGCCAGATACCAGGCCATTTGGCAGGATCCTACCGAATCTGGCCATTCTTGCCAATTTGGCCATTTTCGGCCATTCTGGCCAGATTCAGGCCTTCTTCACTGGAATCTGACACAAATGGGCAGATTTCAGCCACTTTTGCCTGAATCCGGCCGACCTAGATTCCGTACGTTCCAAATATAAAAAATATGTTTATATTATTTTACATTAATATTTTTATGTTGTAAATAAAAATTGATTTTTGTAAATTAATATGATTGAATGAAAATATAAAAAATATTTGTAATTTTCCATACGCGTCAAACGCTAGAAAATGTTTTAAGCGAAAAACATTTTTCAAAAAAACGACTTCCTTGAAAATATTTTACGATGAAAACCATTTTACGCCGAAACAAACAGAGCATAAGTGTTCATTTGTATTCCAACATTAATTTCTCATATTCTATGTACTTAAAAAATCCTCTTACGCAAAGAATTAATAATGTTAAAAAAAAATATATTCAATTATTTAATTTTTTATTTTCACAATATTTGATATGATATATTAAGTTATTACTTATTTCAAAAATTTAATCAGATAGAAATATGTAAATTTAATTATTTAATTAATACTTTAATAAAATAGAAAGCGGATATCACAACTCAAATTGCATTTCCCAAATCTACTAATTAATCTTTATTCTAGTGGTTTCTCCTTTCACCTCTGTCCCCCAATATATATATAAAGAAATAAAGAAATTCCTCTTCCCTCATTGAGAGGCTTCTTTTGAAAACGAATCCTTTTCGGACAGGAGCCAATTAGCCAAATAAAGCATTGTCCTCTATGCTGGACCATTCAAATTACGTGGAATCTGGGCAAAACATTTTAGGATATCTCAATCCGAGTGATGCATGGTGATCTATAATAGTTTATTTTGACCTAAAATATTTTCGGAATTTTTAACGAAATGATTTCTTTGAAAATATTTTTTGGCACTTGGTCTGTACAGAAAATGGCCGTCAAACTCCAGCGGTTTGAGAATGAGATGCTTAAACTCGAAAAATAGTTTACGAAATTTAAAAACGATAAATTTCTTAAACCATTTGAGTATCATTTCTGGTCGCACAAAACATCGAAAAATATAATATAAATTTTACGTCGAAACAAACCGAGTCCTAATTAGATCTTGCGGATAAATTTGTAATTAATATTTTATGTTAGAAAGAGCACATCAATGCTAAAAGGAGTAGGGCATACAATTTTTAACATTATCTGACCAATTCGATACGACATTAAAGGATTAAAGTTTGTCATAAATGGGTCAACCCACTTGATCCGTTTATGAAATTATATATTCTTTTATATAATAAATACATATTGAAATGGGTCAAACAGGCCAATCGGATGGTGTTTGGGTCGAAACAGGCCGACCCGATTGAACCCATTTATTGATCGAGTCATGTCAGAGTTGAAATATTTAACTAAAAGAGTCTTGTTCGAATTAATCTTTACTGGGCTGTCAGGTAAAACGAGTCCACTCAAACCTGACCGGCCTGCCCAGATTACCCGCTTTACGTAGTTTGAATGTGAACGGACCATGTTCCTACGTAGTTTGAATCACGTGTAGCCGTGTAAGTCTTTGGTCAATAAAGAGTCTCCAAAGACCAAAACTTGGAACGCTGGATGGAAACATATCAAACCAATGTCCAATGGTTCTCAGGAATGGTGGGATCCATCCTACGTCATGGGAACCAAAAAAATGTGTTACTGGTGTTGGTTCTTTGACTGCCCTGGTTTGAAGCTTTGACCAACTGGACACCGTGACAGCAGTGTGGAAAGTTGCAGAGGAGATTTCGAAAAGGCAAAGGGAAAAGACTTTGGAAAAGACTTCAGTATTTGTCGTGGAGTCTTCTTCCAAATTAATATAAACCATTTCTTAAAACATTCAAATGCAATTTAATGAATTCCCATTTTTATGACATGGGAAAAAAGGAAAAAGAACAAAATTTGAAAGGGATTCCCGAATCCTACATATGAATGTATGCGTTCACATATGTATGATGTATGACATCAATATGTCATATTATCATGGGAGTGCCTAAATTAAAGCTGAAACCATCATAATCACTACTCAATAATAAGTCATTGTTTTGTTTTTCAAAAAATTAATAGCTTTCACTGCAACCACAATAATCGGTCAAGGAAAATATATATTTAATTGGGTTTAAGTCGTGAAACATTTATGTGACAGATTTTCACCCTTTTTTATTTTTTTATTTTTTTTTTTGAAAGTTCTTAGGAGACAAGGAACTATATATATATTAAGGATTTTTGGGGTTGTCTTAACCAGTAAATGCTGATCGACACACGTTATTAGTTGAGATTGAAATCATCTAATTGACCTAGTGTTTGAGCGTGGGACAGTTTAATTGCTCAGGTTTAATTTATTTTTGCGTTAATTAATTAGTACAATATATATATGCATTCGGAATTTCTTTTTATTATCTTCAAAAAAAAAAAAAAAAAACCTTTGATATGAAAATAGCATTCACTATGTCTGGCCAAACTGCCAAAGAATTCAAAAGTTTAATTGTTTTCTAGAAGACTTTATCAATTTGTCAAACAGCATAAATTGACCCAAGACCCACTTATTATATATGGATTCATTTTTTTGGAAACTGATAAAGGGACGAAATAGCTAGAAACAGTCATTCCACCTACGAAACCTGTCTAATTAATCTAATTACATCATTGAAACCAGAAACCAATTTGAGCCCATTTTCGACTTCAATTAAAGTCCCTTTATTTTATGTTTCTTGTCAAAAAAAAACTTTTGATATCGGTTCAATCCTATTTCTTATCATGAGATAGAGTTAATGTTTTTTTTTTTTTTTTTTTTTTGAAAAAGAAACTGAAGACTTCATTACTGAATATGAGCCCCAAAAGGGAATACAGTTGACCAAAGGCCAATAAAAATACAATAGGAACTCATACATGCCCGAAGGCAAAAACCACTGCCCGTAGGCCCTAGTGTGACTAGAGATATAGAAACTCCACCCACTAAGTCAGGAAAAACCTGACTTAAAGCAACCTATCAAATAAGATAGACTGTGAGAAAGATCAAGAATATACATAACAGCAGCTACCCAAATAATAAATAAACATTACAAGAAGTAATCTTTAAGCCTTTTTTAACAATAAAGCACAACCGATTATAAAGAAAAGAGGCAGATCTAGCAACAAGCCATCAAACAGTCCCATAATGTCTAAAAATTACAAAGGTAAACCAAAACAGAAGACCCAAGCAGGAAACAACAACGCAGTGCCGGCAGAAGATACAGAGGCGGACTCCGCCGGAGACGACGGCTCGTGGGAAACACGCGCCATCACCAGTACCACCCAGCCGAAGATCAGCCGTCGGAGACTCCATCCCCACCGTGCAAGGCCTGAAAATCGCGGAACGTGGCCGTCACGCGCACCAAAGAGCAAAGGACTCTCTGGCGTGTGCAGGCTACGCGCCGAACTCCGACATACGGCGTGACCTGTGCGACCGGCAGCAGGAGTAGACGGCGACAGAGAACTCGGCTGAGGGGCGCGTGTCTAGCAGAAATCAGCGGACGTGCGTAGATCTGGCATCAAAAAAGTGAATAAAAACAAGAAAAGACCGGCCAAAAACACTCCGACTACGACACACAAACCGGCCACTCCCCCAACCGGAACAACTAGCGTTGAGACTTAATGCCTGAGCCAAACAAAGCACAAACCACCATAGTCCAAGGGCTAGGTGAACAGCAACCCCAACCGGATCAAACCGGGGGAACAAAAACCCTACAGCTCTAAAAGCTGAGAGGAAACTAAACACTATCAAGGAGACACACCACCGGGAGAGGGAGACGTAGAGCCTCCCTCTCCCGCAAAACCAACTTCAAACGATTTTTGCCTTCAGAGGAAAAATCGCCAGGGCCTGAGACACCTAAAAGAAAGTTACGGTTTTAGATAGAGTTAATGTTAAATCATTGTTTATCCTAAAAGCTTAGGCTTTTAAAAAATAATTGATTTAATCATTTAATTAATATTTTAACACTCCATTTTAATTGTAAGCTCAAACTCTCTCAATAAGTAATGTCCATTAACGCATAAAATATTTAATTGAAATTGAAAATTCAAATGCACGATCTCGAAGCAGGAGGAAGTGGAAGCATATCGAAGGAGAAATAGAAAATGACAAAAATAAGATTTGAATTCAGAACTTTTATTCTGATACTATATTAAATTATTATTTTTTTAAAAAACTTAAATTAATAAAAAATAATAATTAATTTAATCATTTAATTAACATTCAATTTTGCAAGCCCACCACAAAACCCATCAATCAATTAAAGTTTCAGTCTATGTTACAGATTCAAAGCAGAGTTAAGGGTTTTTTTTTTTTTTTTTTTTTTTTATGTAAGTAAGCAGAGTTAAGGTTTAGTCATGCATTTACATTCCTTTAATTTCCTCCATCGTCACTTTGCTGCCCTAACAGCCCTCCTCCCCATGAAACCACCAATCATGGTAAAAATATTGAATTGCAAGGGTTAATTCTGATAGGAGCCAAAGATGTTACTTGATAGTGTTCAAGCATTGATATTTAGCTCAGCAAATTTTATTTCCATTTTAACTAAAAAACCTCTTTTCTATTTTAGCAACTCACTTTTTCAAAAGACCTATATTTCACTCTTTATTTATTTTTTTATTTTTTATTATAGATTATTTCACTATTTATTTTAGCTATACACTTTCACTGTTATATTTAAATGTATATTCTTTGTGAAGAATTTCTTTTTTCTTTTTCCAACAATCATAATTTTTAAATTTGTCTTTTTCTGACAGTCATATTTTTTAAAAAATTTGTCTTTTCCTAATAGTCGTATTTTTTTGGGAGTAATTACATTTGTCCCCGTGAACTACTGGTGATTGGCAACATACCACCACGAACTAACACCTCGATCAAAAAAGAGCATGCAACTACTATTTTTGCACATTTACCCCCTTCCGTTAGGAAATCTCGTTAAATTGGACGAAATATTCAATTTTTAAATGTTAAATTTTGTTTAAAGACAGAAATACCCTCAAATAGTAATTTAATAAAAAAAATATTTTTTATAAAAAAAAAAAAAGAAAAATAAAATGGGTGGCTGCCAGGGGAGAGGGTGGCCTGTGACCCACCCCTAGAGGTGGCCGGCGCCAGCCCACCCCCCTCCCCTAATTAAGGGGGTGGCTGCCACTCTCTTTTCCTTTATTCCTTTTTCTTTTTCTTTTTAATTGTTTAATTTTAAGATATTATATGTAAATTTGAAACTTGAGTTAGAGTTTTTGAGTCTTTTCACGAATTTGATTGACAAAATGAGGTAAAGGTACAAAAATTGTAATTGTATGCTCTCTTCTGGTAGAGGTGTCTGTTCATGGTGGCATATTGACAATGATCAGTTGTTCATAAGAGAGAAAATATAATTACCCCTATTTAAAAAAAAAATTAAAAAAAAAAATGTAAAATAGGTAGTGATTGCAGATGATTTTTTCACTCAAATTTGCTAACTAACCCGATGTGAATGTTCTGAATAATTAACTAGGTCAACCTGAGAAGCCTTCTTGGCTTTCATTATATATTCAAAAATAATCTCAAGTGGGATTTTATATTTAGAATGACTCGTAGTACATTCATGCAAGAACAAATAATTGTCAAATTCATGGTTTCGTACGTCCTGATCATGTACTGTCTAAATTTTACAAATATTTTCTTTAGTCAAATGATCGATACAGATGTATTGCATAATTAAAGAGCTAGCTAGATAAAATCTTGTCTTTTTCGATCATCCTCCCCCTGCTGAACCGGCCAACAAATTGTTCTTCTAAATTCTTTATAGAAAAAAATATAGATAATTAAGATATAATATGGCAGATTTTACTGGCCGGGACCCAATTAAGCAACTGTGTATATCTTAATATTAGAGCTAGGTCAAGCACGTTGATGACTCTTATATTAACTTAAGTAATTAATTAATTAATGCAACGAATCAAATCAAGTCCGTGGGAGCAAGGGCATGCAGTGGGAACTCAGACTATGAAACTTGACTCCAGCAATTAATGATCAAAACCAAGGTTTTTTCCACAGGTTATTAATGAAGCATTACAATAGTCGGTAGCCAGTAATATAAACAATACAAATTTATTACGCGTTTCATTCAACTCGATATTTTAATTAAATACGTATGAAAAGTCAATGTTAAAAACGAAAATGAAAAAAAAAAATAAAAAATACATGCAAGGTAATAATTAAGAATGTTACGAAGTTAATTGGAAGAAAAAGTCGAAACAAAGGAGGGCCAAGAAGCAGCTGTATATAATATATAGGGGTGCTCATGCGGGGAGGATATTAACTGTCTGCATTCGCTATTTGTGTATGTAGATACATATGCGGTTAGAAAAAATTATGAATGTGATTATTATCCACATCCGCATGCTTTTTATATATAAACTATATATATTTTATATGTTTTTTATGTATTATATATGTTTAATAAATTTACTACAATTATGTCGTTTTGGTTTTTAATTAATACCAAAATGAAGTCGTTTTGGATAGGTATAGGTTATGTTTACAATAGTTTGGTTAGTTGCGTTGTTTTTTTGTGTAACACTTGAAAAAAAAGACAAAAGTAATGTAAAATTAGTGTATTTTCAAAAGATTAAGGCTTAAAAAAATTAAAACAAACCCAAAACACTAAAAGTCAGTCTAAATTATTTTTAAAATCGTATAAAATAGGCCCTAATAGAGACCTAAAGAAGGCCCATTACCTAATATAGGATAGCGGATAATAACCACAATAATCGCGTAAATACGGTTAGTAAAAACACGATGCGGATGCGAATATCTAAAAGTGATATTCGTACTTTGTAAATACAGTTGCAGATATTGCAAACAACCGTATATGTATGTACATTATTCTATATACTTTAATATTCGAGTTAGGCTTAGAGGCCAACCTCAAAGTCCATGTTGTACTTATTATGTAAATGCAAGACTTGGTTTTTTTATTGGTGCACCTGACATTCAAGAGTCTACATTATATTTTTCAACTTTACGCGTAGGGCTGTAAATGAACTAAATTGTTCTTAAACAACTTCACACGCTTTGTATAAAGTTGACTAAAGTTTAGCTCATTTAATAAATTAATTGAGTTTTAACAGAAATTTAGGCTTGTTTATTGAACGAGCCGAATTTTTATAAACTCAGTTCAAGCTGTATAAGTTTTTATAACTTTAATTTTTATTATTTTTATAGCATTGTTTGAACTTTATAATGAGAACATATTAAGTAAAAAGATAAATGATAATTCTCTTCCTAGTTAATATGATAATTATAACTTGAATTCTTGAGAATATAGGTCTTGATATAAGCATATATGTGTTTATATATGTATATATATTGTAAAACATGCATATAGAGTTGAGATTGGATTGTTTAATATTCTAAATTAGGTTATAAGATATAATATAAATAGAAGATTTCTAATTAAAAAAAATATAGGATTTAGTACAAATATGAGGTTGATGATATTAATTTTTATAAGTTTATAAATAAAACCTAATTTATCTAATTAACTTGAATGATATAATCTTAACAACAATTTTACGAAGTTAATCGGAAGAAAACGTCAAAACAAAGGGAGGGCCAAGCAGATGTATATAATATGTAGGGGTGTAAATGCGGGTGAATATTAACCATCTGCATCTGCTATTCACATATGTGGATACGGATGCGATTAGCAAAAATCGCGAATGCTATTATTATCCGCATACGCATATTCTTTATATATATATAATATTTTATATATTTATTATATATTATATATGTTTAATAAATTCACCAAAACGATGTCGGTTTGGTTTTTAATTAATACCAAAACGTAGTCGTTTTAGATTAGCTATAGGTTATATTTACAATGATTTGGTTGGCTGTGTTGCTTTCTTATGTAACACTTGGGCAAAAAGATAAAAGTAATGTAAAATTAATATATTTCCAACAGATTAAGGCTTAAAAAAAATTAAAACAAGTCTAAAACATTGAAAGTCAAGCTAAATTATTTTCAAAATTATTTAAAATAGGCCTAAATAGAGACCCAAAGATGACCCTTTATCTAATATGGGATAGCAGATAATAACCGCAATAATCGCGTAGATGTGATTAGTAAAAACACAACGTGGATGTGGATATCCAAAAGTGATATCCGTACTTTGCAAATGCAGTTGTCGATATTGCAAATAACCGCATCCGCATGTATACCCTTAATATATATATATATATATATATATATATATATATACTTTAATATTAGAGTTAGACTTAGTGGCCAACTACAGAGTCCACGTTGACTTACTATGTAAATGCAAGACTTGGTTTTTTTATTATTGGTGCATCTCACGTTCAAGAGTCACGTTATAGTTTTCAACTTTGCGCGTAAGCTGTGAATCAGCTAAATTGTTCTTAAACAACTTGACTAGCTTTGTATAAACTTAATTGACTCAAGTTTAGTTCATTTAATAAATTAATTGAGGTTTAACAAAAAATTAGGCATATTTAATAAACGAGCTGAATTTGTATAAACTCAGGTCAGCCCATATAAGTTTGTATAACTTTATTTTTTATTATTTTTACAATATTGTTTTGAACTTTATAATGAGAACATATTAAATAAAAAGATAAACGATAATTCTCTTCCTAGTTAATAAGATAATTATAACTTGAATTCTTGAGAATATAAGTCTTGATATAAACATATAGATATTGTAAAACATGCATATAGAGTTGAGATTGGATTCTTTAATATTCTAAATAATTAGGTTATAAGATATAATATAAATAGAAGATTTATAATAAAAAAAAAAAAAAAGGATTTATTACAAATATAAGGTTGATGATATTAATTTTTATAAGTTTATAAATAAAAACTAATTTATCTAATAACTTGAATGATATAATCTTAACAACAATTAAGTGACTAATTATAATTATGATTTATGAAAAAATCAAACAATGTTGGTATTTACTTTATATAAAAAATGAATAAGTTATTTAAGTCGCTCGAAAACAAGTTCCAATTCATTAAAAAATAAATAAATAAATTGAATCTTAACAAATTATTTAACTCGATGATAAACTCGAATTTTACTTATGCTCAAAATAAAATTAAATGAATCAATCATTTATTTCTTCATTCGACTCAATCACGGCTCTACTTGTATATACATATATACACTGGCTTCCTTGTTTTATTGAGGCCCTGATTGGGTCACTAGTTTAAAGTCTATATCGTAGTGGATTGGGCTGGCAAAGGCCATGCTTTTCACAAGGCCCAGAGGATCCATATTTGCCAAGGCCCAACAGCCAGCAGTACGGTGCATGCTTGCTATTTAGCGTGGTCTTTTTTCTTTTTTTTGAAAGCATACTATAAAGTGTAATTGCTAATTGTGAATTTGTTCAGGTAGAAACCTTCTCGGCAAGGACGGAGTTCGAAGCTCTTATGGGCAGGGATTAGGGCTAAAAACCCGCTCTTTCTCTTTTTTTTCACAAATAAATAGTAAAGTTCCATATCTAAGTTGGATAGAAGAAAGCTTACCATATATAACACAAAATTTCTCCACCAATTCTTTCTAGTCGGGCCTCTCGGTCCGTTATTATACCCTGAGAAGTAGAAAGAATTACAATCCCCATCCCGCCTAAAATTTTAGGAATTCGTTACGCTAAATTTTTATTTTTTCATAATTTTTTTTTCCTTTTTTTTTTTTTTTTTTCCTTTTTTGGGAATTAAGGGGTGCAATGGGGCATGGCCATCGGAGATAGGACACGCTATGCGGAAGGCATAACGTTATTGGAGAAGGTATGGGCAACAGATAGAGAATGCGAAAACTATGCTGCACGGGTTTCAGTCATGACACGTGCGGCATGCAAATAGGGAGACTAAGAAAGAGGCATAATGTTTAGCAAAAGCTGCAATTCACCAATTCTTAGAGCAAGTGGACCAATGAATATCATGTTTTATTTGAAAATATAGGTCTTGTTTGATAAAACCCTCTCCCCTCGGATCCCTCCCCTCTCCTTCTCTCTCTTTTTCACTTTTTTCCAAAAAAAAAATCAACATAAAAACATTCTCCATGGTACTTGGAGAGTAAGTTGTACTTTCTTGATTTCAACGAATGTCATCCAATTTTACCTTAAAAAAAAAAAAAAAAAAAAGAGCCTTCTGGCCCTTCTCGATGTGTGGAAACAACAATATTGTTTGAAATCAACATTGAATTGGCTATTAATAACTTCCCTATATCTAACTACTGCACAACAACATTGAATTTGCTCTTGATTTTTCTAAAAGAGTACAGAAACCCATATTTGAAATCAAATCGTCCTGCAAGAAATTTTTATGATTTTTTGTTTTTTTTAAGACTATAAAACAATTAAGTATGGAATTGGCTACAAATTGGTTGACTAAATTGCAACCTACCGGACTCCTACATAAAAGAGAGTCCTATCGAGCACGTGTTCAAGGCGGTATGAGACCTGTTCGCAGGGGCAAACAAAACATTTTTACAAACCCTTTAAAGTAGGGCTGACAATTTTGACACGACCTAGCAACTTGACACGAATACAATGCGAAATTAGAGGGCTTGAATCATAAATGGGTCGACCCGTTTATTTCAGTCTGACGAGTCATGTCACGGTTCACCCGTGGGTGACCCGCCAGACACGATTATTTTTTTTATTATTATTATTTTAAAGGAAATGGGATAGGAACCAAGAACTACAAGAATCGTCTTTCTGCGTACCTTTTTTTGTATAAGAGCACTCACAGTGGATCATGTATTTCTCACTTTTGGCTAGTTTAGATAAGCCAAAAAAAAAAAAAAAAACTCCATCGGCTAATCTATCCTAAATCTAAAATGGTGTTTTCATCCATTTGTGAATAGTGCAACGCCTCATGTGGCATTGCACAGTTCAAAGATGGGTTTTTTTTTTTATTTATTTTTTTTTATCGTTTCTGCACCACAAAAAAGTGGAAAAGGACGGATGGGTCTCTCTCTCATGCTCGTTACTGTTTTCCTCATATTTTCTTTCGGCTCTACATCTTTTTTCACCCATATGTGAATAGCTCTAGCTTCTTCTTCTTCTTTCTCTCATTACTTGCAATTGAAGCATATTCCTTGTTTTTCAGTTTTTCATTTTAGAGAACTGCCATAAAGTCTTCGGCTCTTTGATTAGACGGGGAACCCAACTAAAGGAAGTGTCCTCCCATTTTGTCCTTTGTTCTATTCTTCAAATCCGTCAACTATACTGTAGATTTGTTGATTACCCACTTGGGATCCCCCGATTTTTCCACCTAGCTAGCTTTTGCTATATTTCATTGACCAAAACCTTGATTCATGGTAGCTGATGAATCGAAGCAACAGGAGGCACAAGTTTCGGTTCATGGGTAATGGGTATCAGCTAACACAAGCCCTGCGTGCTTTCAGTCTCAGTTTGAAGGCTGCAATAGAGGTTTTTGATATTATCCTTTTAATTATTCTCTATGTTCTCAAATGAGTTGGTACAGTTTTTTGCTACTTTGAAAAGATGAACGCTCGTTACTGTTTTCCTCATCTGTTCTGATTTTGTCTAATTTTCGTTGAAGATGAAGGTTGTTAATTTGTTCCGGTTCTGGTTTGGTGATGGCAAGAACGATGGGCTCGCTCTCACTTCGGTGTTGTTGGCACCCTTGCTTGAGTTTCGGGTTTTGGTAAAGAAAGATAAAATAATAATAATAATAATAATAATAATAATATTTAAATAATATAAAGTTAAAAATACATAATTTAATAAAGAATATTTTTAAAACTTGTTAGCTAAACTAGATAAAACGAGTTTGGTTACTTATTTTAGATCGAGAAATAGAGAAGCAATGAGACTGCACTAAGTCATTGAAGGATTTATCAGGACATTCTACAATAACGTGCTTTAGCTGTTCCAACTTGATTCAGACTGAACACTGGGAGTGCTTCGAGGCTGACTTCTGTACTTCTTGGAGTCCAGATCGACTCGTTCAGCTTTTTTGTATAGGAGCTTCTTTGCATTGATCATGCTGGCAATTCTTGGATTATCCTCATCCATTAATCCTCCTTTGAAGTACCCTCTACTCCAAAGACTCCAATTTCTTCATCCTCCTTTGAAATACTTCTATGCTCCAAAGACTTCAATTTCTTCATTGTCTTTCTTTTTCCTTTCCGCGTGGCTTGCTGATCTCCATGAGTGGTGGTCATGATGAAGGGCATGAGGTTTCGACTTGAGTCAGCAAGTTTACGAACAAAGGTTTCTAATGTGTCGATCAAATACGCAGAAAAAGAGGCATCGCAGAGGGTGCTGCTGTCATTTTCAAAGGGCAAAGTTCACGACGGGTCGGTGTTAACAGCAGATGCTAAGGTAACCATAGCCATGGGAGTTTTAGAAACACACAAGGAAGCTAGAGATCAAAAAAAATATCATAAAATTACATAAATGAGTCGTGTTTGGATCTAACTTAAACGGATTGCAGGTTTCCACCAGTCATAAACGAGTCGACTCGCAAACCCGTTTTGTCGGCCCTACTTTAAAGTATGTATTTTTATGATCCAACTTTCTAGTTAATTTTTTGTCCCCGCAAAAAGTTTTTTTTTTTTTTTAAACCTTTGCTTCCAACATGAAAGTAGTTTCATTTACATCTGGTCCCATAGCGTGTTTTGAATGTTGAGTGTTTATAGAACCCTCTCTTAATTGACCGATGGAATTAAATGTGATTCGGACAACCAATTATAAAAGATTTCCTCAATCTTCCTTGCCAATTACAGGAGATCTCAATCCAAACAATCAAACCATGAATAATAATATTTGTACTAACCAAACTCAAAGATGGACAGAAATTGTTTTCAAACCGTTTGTAGGAAATTTTATACAAATTATATTTAAAATTGACACGTATTTTAATGTTTAAAAGACACATATTACTCTTTCCATGTAAATTGTAAATAATTTATTACAAATCAATTTATAAAAAATTTCTCTCCCTGGAACACCTTTAGTCAGCTTGCAGCCCTTAGCCCTAGTTTCACAATTCAGAAGTCTCCAAGGGATAGTTCAATCAGTTGGAGACCGCGCCTCATAAAGCGGAGGTCACTGGTTCGAATCCACTCCCCCTCTTGCGTGGACATGTAAAAAAAAAAAAAAAAAAAATAGTTTCACAATTCAGAACACTAGGACAAGTAAAGCATTTAAGGGCTTGTTGTTGTCGTACATACTAGTTTCAATTATAGCAGGTTGCCTACATTACAAGGAAACACACGCAGTACACTCCCAACCAGGCTTTGAAAAACCTCTCTTTGTTACTTGTGGAAAATTCTCCAGGCAGTGGCGTGGCAATAAGATAGGGTTGGAGAAATTTATTTGTGATGTTACCGTTTAGGGCAATGATAGATAAATACAGAATTAAAAAAAAAAAAAAAAAAAAAAAAAAAAAAAAGTATAAATTTATGTGATCTGACAATATGTCTATGTTTACAGGAGTACGGTTATATTTCATACTTATAAAAAAATTCTAATTGTACGGACTACGTTCACTTTGCTCCGCTCCGAAAACTAGCATCTATATTAGCATTTGGTATTATTCTCTATGCCTAAGAGAATAAGAGTCACTTGTTATAACAATTTGTATCTAATTTATAAATTGATATATATTTCTTAGATCGTAAGAAGCACGTGATTTTTTGCAATGAAAAAATAATGACGACTAAAATCATGTGACTAGAAGAAGAGAAACCGGATACAATTGTACATCCATATGCTCGTGTAACACAAGTCTTTTATTATTATTATTATTATTTGATAATTATATACTTAATGGGTTTTGAATTTCCAACACCTTATTGTTATAGGAGGGAGGTAAAATCCACTTTGTTTGTTAATGTATTTTGAATGGTATTTTTTTAAAAAAAAAAAAAAAATGTTTTGATGTGATATAAAAGTAAAATTATTTTTTTATGTTTTTAAAAGTATATTATATTTGGATTGTTTGTTGATGTTTTTGTTTAAGAAGAGAAAAACAAAATAACATAGGCAAATTGGTTTGTTAATGTTTTTTTATGAGTATTATTATTATTATTTTTTTAAAAAAATGTTTTAATGTTAATAAATGTTTTGCACTTTGAGTGTTAATATTTTTACTTTAATAATAATAATAATATATATATAAAAAAAAAAAACAAATATTTAACAATGATAGCCGACTCTAGAGGATTTCAATAACAGTGAGTTTAAACTCCCCAAAAATTTTACTCTTGAAATTTGAAAATTTCAACAATTGAGTCATAATTTCCATTGCTGCAAGGAATTAAGAAATGGCATCATTTTTTTTTAGCAGAATCTAATGCAGTTGGTGCAATTAATATTGAAGGGATTATGAGACGAATTTTTCTCCACAATTTTCAATCGTCTTTCGTTGTCATGGTCGGACACGTTTAAGAGGATATGACCATATGTCCATATTGAATATAATAAATAAATAAATAAAAGAAAAAAATAAAAGAAGAGAGGATCTGACTGTAATAGCCTACATGGGATTTTCTCCTCCTCCTAAAATATATTTATATATTGTAAGTCTTCGATCGATTGGCTCAGTTTGTGTATCAAAAATAAAATAAAAATAGCCTGGATAGTTCTACCTTTTATAGGGCTGTTGAGAATGATGATTAGGAGACAAGTTTGACTGAGAGGTCCTTTCCTAGCCTACCTTTGCAGTGAGATTGCCGTCAGAATCCTTTGGCCGACTGTCAGAAATGTTGCAGGCCCTAAATATGTATAGATGTCTTAAAAGCCTATAGTTTTCCAAATAAAACGGGGCCTTAGTGATAAACTCGTTTCACCTTATCCTTCTTGAGATATCTTTTTTGTCGTTAGTGATAAACAAAATATCATTCTCAATGCAAAATGAATCACAGAAGATAAAAAAAAATAAAGTTATTATATCATAAGGAGCAAAAATATATTTATTTTTAAAAATAAAATAAAAGAGATTTTCTCTAGTTTGATGGCCATAACACAAGCGCAAAAAAAAAAAAAAAAAAAAAAAAAAAAAAAGATTTTTAATTTTTAGAACTGTTTTTTATCTTTCTTACGTTTATTATTTCATACAAATTTTTTTTTAAGGCCAACCATTAGATGTTTAGAAAATTAGGATCTATATAGATGAAGGTGTAGGTTCTATAAATTTAATGATTGGGATTTAAAAAATTGTATGAAAAAAGAACCAAAAAAAAAATGACGTTTAGACTTTCTCAATCTTCACTAATCCTTATAGATTGATTTTTAGACCATATGTGAATTTAATGGGAAGGTCTCCAGGCTTTAAAGCCCAAGTATAAACTTGACATTCCTGAATCTCTGTATTTGATTTTTAAGATTTCTCCAAGATCCAATTATATGGATCATATTTTACAATAAAAATGGTAGCCTTTCCAAAATTTTTAATACTTCTCCTCTATGTTTGGTCAAGATGCAATTGTAGTGACCATATTTTGTAAGAAAAATGTAAGAAATCTCTTATGCATAGGTATTAAACATGCTTCTACAAGATGACAAAAGTAACTGCCTTCCATGATGTGACATCAAGTATGACATACTAAATATTTATCGGGTCGGTCCATGTTAAGAATGCAAGTTCGGGAGTTCATGGCCAGGGTTAGGATACTGGTGCCCAAACCACACCCCCAATTGGGCCATAAGGTAATTGCCTCACGATATCATTTTAACTGTTTCATTGTTCTCGACGAAGAATTTATAATGTCTTTAGTGTGCCAATAAGTGTGTAATCTTGCACGACACCTGATAATCGTTCTAGCTTACTAGCATGTAAGAATTCACCCGAAAAAGTTCGATTCAGGATGTGTTGAAGTAGGGCATATATCATGTATGTGGGATTTATTAGAGATGCACTGAATGCGTGTGGTGATCCCTACATGAGACACGTACATGTCAAGATAATGGTACATCTTGTTCACGAGAAATGATAGGCAGGGGACATTTGACCGTCCCCTGTCCAGCTTTTAATATTAAAAAAATATTTTTAAAAAGAAAAAAATGAAAAAAATAATAAAGGATAAATACAAAAAAAAAATGCATAATACATTTTTTTATTATTAAAAGCTGGACCGGGAACGGCCAAATGTCTCCTGTCTATCATTTCTCCTTGTTCACATTGGAAGAAGAATAATGTCCACCTAATATTGAAAGTTAATGTATGAAGCATGTTACGATCGATCATTTAATTGCCACATGATGACAAAACTTATTTCATGGCTATGTTGCATGATATGGACTTGAAAGCAAAAGATTAGGAGAAAAAGGCATAGCATTTTGGCTATTTATTAACCCTTTAATTTACTTTATAAGCTTATCCACGTTTTTTTTTCTTTATCCATTTTACCCAAATTGAACAAAATAAAAAGAGTATATGTGATGATGGTTTTGAAAAGTATTTTTTTAATTTTGGTTTGAAAATGTTTTTTTTTTACTATTTTTATGTGGAGTTCACGTTTGAAAAAATGTTTTCTATGAAATCCACTTAAGAAAATTGTTTTATATTTTCAAATAAAAAAAAATGTTAAACATGCTTATTTTAACAAAAACACAAACAAGAGTGATTCGCGCAGCCATCTCAAAAGAAAGGGGTGGCTCACTCTGTCAGTGAAAAGGGTGGCTCACATGGCTGCTTCCAACAGAAGTGGTTCGTGCGACCACACCAAAGGAGTGCCTTGAACAACTATTTGAGAGTGGCCACATAGGCTACCCCCACTGTTTGGGGGTGGCTGTGCAAGCCACCCCATTGAAAGGGGTGCCCCCTCCCCCCTTGGCAAAGGTAGGGGTGGTAATATTTTTGGCTTTTTCTTTCAAATTTTAATATTTTTGTAGTAAAACAAAAAATTATTTTTTTAGCATGTGACATGGCAAATTGCTTACATGGCATTAGTCTTGATAGGCAGCCGCGCGGCCACCCTTTCCCTCTATAGGAGGAGGTCGTGTGACCACCTCTCTTAATTCTTTTAATATTTTTAAAGTAGTAAGTTAATCCCAATATTTGAAAAATTAAGCATATGTTTCTCAAAATATTCATATAAAAAAGTATTGTGTTTTGAAAAGAGTTTTATATTTTAAATTGTTTGTTAATAAATGGTTATGAAAAAAAAAAAAAAATTGTGTTTTGTTATTAAAATGGAAAAGTGTTTTCAAAACTGTTACCATATGAAATCAACATTTCTTAGGATTAATAGAATTGTCTCAAACAACGGCTAAGATACGAAGATGGGTTTAGGAGTGGCAATTCAAGTTCATGAGTTTGAATTTTTTTTTTTTTTTTTTCATGTTAAGTCATGGATATATGACTATATACGTTAACATGAACGCAACCCATTTAATTAATTATTTTAAACCTTTCAATCTTTGGCATGACTTGTTTAACTAAATAGGTGACACGAATACGACTAATTTCAACCTCTTTAATATAAATGGGTTGAGTTGACACAAATACTTAATCTGACTTAATTAGCACAATGCGTAAATTACATCAAATATACTCATTCACAACTAGATTGATGACAAAATTACTTTGATAATCAATATCCATAACCGGTCATTCATTCATAAACAGAATTAATAATCAATTTGTAATTTAATTATGAAATATGCGGGTTAAATGGATTAACACGAATTTAATCAATTTATTAATCATGCATACGTAACTAAATCGACCCATTTTGACCCAAACTGTATTACACTAAACTCTAACTCACTAATTCATATTATATTTAAATCGCGTTCACATGTCATCTTAAACATTGCCAGAAATAGCTAAATGGGTTACAGAAAAGCAACAGCAGAAGAAGATTAGATAAAGGGATAAATTGATTCATATTTTATTACAAAAGGCAATGAAAGGATTATTGCATTTTAATTTTTCATATATATATATATATATATTGATGGATTGAACTGGTCAAATTAATTTTTCTTATATGGTCGTTTCACTTCCTACAGGATCTTTACTTATCTCTTCATTGGACCGTGTCCAAAAAAATTCAACGGACGGCCATTTAAGCCCCCCTCAAATCACAACCTCCCCAACAATGCAATAATACTAATCTCCCCCTTTTCACCAACACCTACCTGTCCCTCACGGGCAGCCCCAGAAGCTGCCCATTCTCCCCTCAAACTGAAAATCCCAACCAATCTGTTTCTTTGGTCAAGAGAGAGAAAAACCCCAACACATACATAAAATCTAACTACAATTGAAACACACACAAAATTGCCGAACCAAAACAAAGCGCTACCGTTTCTTTTGCTCTTCAAGACCGTAATAACATCCTTAACAATCAGTCCCCCTGTCGGTTTTTTTATAGATGCCAATGAAGAACGTTTCAAGAAACAGGTTCTTGCTCTGTTTTCGACCAGTTGTCGACATGGAAGTTGTTCTCGAGACTGAAGGCGTCGGTGATGGTGACCGGTCGGCCACCGAAGGTCTGCCGTATATCAGTGCGGAGAACAAGGAGGAAACGAAGCAAATGTTGACTCCAAAGCGAAACCTCTCTCGGGTGATTAAGGCCGTGATGTTTGAAACCTTATTGGTTAGTCTCTAAAACCCCATCTTTCCTATACAGAGAAATGGTAAAAGTTTGGTAGTTTTTTTTTTTTTTTTTTTGATGATCATCGTCAATATAATCTTTTTGTTTACAGACGAAGAGACTTCGTGACAGAAAGCAGAGTCTTTTGGTGAAACCAGAAAGGTCTCATGATTTGTGTGACGAAAAATCAGTGAATCGGGCGTCGGTGGACACTAATATCGATCAAGAAATTACAACCACTTCTGGGTCATCACATTCATCTTCGTTTCGTTCATCATCGGTGAGTTCCTCCAGGTCTTCGACTGACACAACGAAACAAGATTGTAGCATTAATCATCGAGTTCAAGGCGTTGTGGAGAAGCCAAAGAAGGTGGAAATGGGTTGCTCTGGTTTCAACTCCGGCATACTCTTGCTTGTGATTAGCCTTATTATCACAATCTTGTGGGGAAGGGTTTGTGCTATTATTTTCGCGTCAATTTGTGCATACTTTGTGCCTCGCCGGCGGGTGGGTTATGGCAGACAAGAAAGTGTGATCAAGTTGGAAAAGACAGAGTCCAGAGAGCACAAAAAGAAGGTCATAATGGAAGGCTTCCTTGGAAGGAACCACCACAGAAGGCATTAAATCGGAGACGTAAAAATTCGCCGTTTCGTGCTTGATGCGACTTTCTCTGGGGGTCTCTGGTTTAGCAAATTAAAGGCATTCTCAGGGCCAATAGACAAACACGTCTGTCTTGTGACTTGTGATGTGCCTTTTCACAAGTCATGGGGGGAGAAGAACAGAACATTCTGTTCTTCATTTACTTCCCCTGCTCTGATCTCTCTCGTATTTGTTTACAGATGAAAGATATAGAAACAATTGTACAGAGATTTTGGTTATTAAAGTGTAATTCATCGCTAAAATTATAACTATTGCTACAGTTTTGATTGATTTATACATTAATTCATGATTGTGGTAACGATATTTTATTTATCTTTGATTTAAGAGAGTGATTGACTTTGATTTTTTCTGATTTTGTTCGAGATTGTTAGTATGATAAATAAACTAAATTATTCCAATGATCTTGAAAGTTGTTCGGCAGATTGGGCTATATTATTGTGCTTATTTTTCTTTGTATTATACAAAGAAGAAAAGATAAAGAAAAAGAAAAAGTTAGGCATACTACCAAAGGGATGTAACGTTTGTTATCCATTGCCTTTGGTCTCTTATCAATAATTGTTTTCAATGTTGCTTTATTTGCAGTTTATGGGTTTTTCCACCCCTTCAAAATTTGCCATAATTCCCATTTGATTGAATTTGCTGACTATAAGAACCTATGGTGGAATGAAGGAGATCTAGATTATCTAAAAAACCCAAAATTGCAGCCTCTTGTGGCTTTAATGCATGAAGAGAAGTGGTTTCAACTGAATAGGCAATCTGTGTCTATTAGCTGGGACACACATTAGGCATGCCAATTCGCTTAACACCATGCAAAATTTCAGCATTTTTGGCAAGATATTAGGAAAATGATTTCATTGATTTGAGTACTATAGTTGTTATCATAATTTTCTTACGAAGTAATATGATAGTTCATAATTAGTTAAAAGTGTATAGTTGATAAGTTCGATTTTTTGCTTCATCATTTTCTTAATCATAGACTGTCATGTCAATTTGCAAGAAAATATTTATGATAAAAGTTAAAGGTGTGTTTAGCAACACTATCCTCCCATTATTTTCATTTCTCTAAAAAAAGAAGTCAACGGGTGTGTTTGGTAAAGATTGTTGAAATGATTTTTTTTTTTTTTTTTTTTATTTTGAATAGTAATAAGAAGTGAATAATATAATATAAAGTAGAAAGGATTTGTATAGAAAAATGAATTTTTTTTATTTATTTGAATAGTAATAAAAATGATTAATTTGACGTAAAAAGTGAAAAAAAAAAGTTGAATATTTTGATGTTAACTTTTTCGGGAAGAAGTGAAAATAAGGAGATGGTGGCTACCAAACATAGCAATAACCTTTTTTCTTATTACCAAACAACATTTTCATCTTTCTCTCATAAAAATTTAAATATCTTTTTTACCTTTATATTACATCAATAACTTCTTATATATATTCAAACAAAAAAACTTACCAAAAAATAAAATAAAAAATCTATTTACCACACGGGCCCTATAGTATCCCTAGCATACATGATAAAACAATAATAAATATTTCTCCCAAGCTTGAAGTAGATCAGGAAATTAACTATCTCATAGTTCTAGAAAAGAAGATAATATAATTGTGAGTTGTTTCTCTCTTGGTCATTTTTCCTCTTTGTCTTTGCTTCCCCTTTAAAATTGATTCGACCAACTCCTTCATAGTTTATTGCATAAAAATCTTAGTGTATGTAATTTGAGGGCTTTTGTACCAATTTAAATAAAATTATTACAAAAATATCGTGCAATAATTGTAGGATAATATAACATTATTCATGTAGAAACGTTAAATACTTCACTCACGTACATCTCACCCCCATCTCGTCCGATTTTTATTTTACTTTTAACCATGACTGATTCAAAGGCTAATAAACACTCTTACACCGGTCCAATAAAATAATAGTGGAACCGGAACCGGGTATGTATATTATAGCATTGCTAATTTGCTATTATTTATTTTAACAATTTTGACTTTGGAAAGGCTTTGTGCTTTCTCAGTTTATCCCTTTGATTCACATCTTCTCATTTGGACCATAGTGAGTTGTACTTGTATGGTTAATCTGTGGTCAATTGGCCTGAACAAATATAATTGAAATGTGATAACTTGTACGTTAGGAAAGTTGCCGGCCCTGTGAAAAGGTAGTCACTGGTCCAGTCAGTGGCTTTGCCCAGTTGGAAAGAGCAGACCAAAAATAATAGGCCAATCAAAGAGGGGGAAAAAAGGAGGAGCCTAAAGGAGGAAAATTAAATTAAAAAAAAAATAATGAAAAAGGTTAAGAAAGGATTTTTTTTAATTAATCACCAATTTTAAATTCATTAAAGGAGGAAAATAGTGATTTAATTCCGTAGTGAAGATGGTTGGATTTGGGGGGCGTTAATTTCGGCCTGACACGTGGGATTTGGGGGGACGTGGTCCTTGATGCGAACGGTCACCTCGTGAAGCTCTTTAATGCCAAGCAAATATCAAGTCCTTTATGGGATAAGACAACGTCTTCCCGAGGGATTTGGCTTTGGGAGTCCCTTTAGAAAAGATAATTTATTGTTTATTAATGAGATTAAAGTTTTTCTTAATGGATATAGGTTTCGACGACCGTGACGTTTTGACAAATATGTTACCAATATTATTGTTGTTATGATTTTAGTTTTGGAAAAAATCAAATTTGATTTTTAAAGTTTTTGTTCAATTTTAATTTATTCCATGAATTAGTCATTTTCATTTAAATTGAAAGAATCTTATTTTAAATTCGGATAAATCTCTCCATCATCCCGTTGTCTCATTAATTGATTGCATGCTATATCATACCACTAAGTTGATGACACGTGACTCGCGTTTGATATGTCACGTGTCAACTATATGTTTCTTGTAATCAATTTACGTTAAATTAAAATTTTATTTTAAATAATAAATATATAAAAGAAGCGACAATTGAGAGAGAGAAAATATGAGAGGGTGGCTATCACTCGAGAGGGGGGAGGGGGGAACCCCTTTACCATATGAGGAGTTGTTAGTGCCCCTTTTTGAGAACTGAGAAGAGGTTGCTCTTCACAAAAAAGGGGCGGCCTCCCTCACAGATGAGGGGATAAAGGGTGGTGATCACCCTTCATCTGGAAAGGGGCGACTACCATTCACTAGTGAGGGGTGGTCAAATGGACAGCTTAGTGAATTCAAGAGTGTCGTTTGTTGGACTGTTCACTAAGACGTCTGAGCGGGATGCATCATCAAAGAAACCGAGAGTGTCGTTCACTAAGCCATTTGAACGCCCGTATATTGAAGAAGTTCCATAACTATCCGTTTAATGTGTTTGTTCATAGCTCCGTTAGAATAAACAAATTTCAGAGCTGACCGTTCTTAACGTCGTTCGTTGAGCCTTTTGAACGGCACCATCAAGAATTCATTTTAATCAAGTTTATTCAAATGGCGGGTTGGTATTGTTCGAACGCCGCCTCATATTTTCTTCTGGGTCTTCTAATTGCTCTAGTAAACCTAATTTTCAAAGAGACTATAAATAAGCTTCTCTATGCATGATTTTTGTAAGACTATAAGGCTATATTTTAGCGTGCTAAAAGATACTTCTTTGATCCTAAAGCATTCATGCTAATTATCTAATGGAGTTATTTTGGTTAAACCACACAAACTTTTCATTTACAAAATGCCTTCGGCCAATAAAGTTTTGGGATTGCAATAGGAGATTAAGTAGAAGAATTATCTAAAGGTTTCGCAACACAAACTTAAGGGAAAAAATTAATCATCAGCCCATGTGATTATCCTGTTAAAGCATTTTCAAAATTAATATGTATATATATATATATATATATATATATATATATATATATATATATATTTGTATCTTGGGAATGTTTTAAAATGAAGGTGTTAAAGAGCATTAAATGAAAATAATTCAACATGTAAAAAAGAGAAATTGTAGTTGGTATTTATAAGGCCCAACATACTTTAAGCATTTAAAATAATGCTTGGGAGTATACTTGTACGTGTATACTCTAGTATGGTGCGACGCACTAGACGGACATGCACGTGCGTGGGGCATTGGGTTGTAGGGCGCTAGTGGTGCACTTGGCACTTGGCACTTGGCACGAAGCATCGGAACGATCGAATCATGACCTTTCAATTTTGGATGGTCATGATCAATCGATCTGATGGTTTGATCTAAACCATATGATGCTTTTTAGGTAGATTCAATGGTTTGATTTATTGGACTATCACTAAAATAAACTGTAGGGTCAAATCACATTTGATTTAACGGTTGAGAATAATTAATAACGATCTAATGGTTAATATTAAATAATCATTGACAGTTATTTGATCGCAGTTATGGACGGTTGGATTAACAGTTATTAACATAATACAGAAGTAACTGTTGTCTAAGTTATCAACATAATACATAAGTAACTGTTGTCTAAGTTATCAACAAAATACAGAAGTAACTACTAACCTGTTATTAATAAAAAAGATAACAAAATTTCTTTTTTCTTCAATGCTTTTTCTAATACCTTCTATATTTAAAATTACAAGTCTTTGTATGTCTATGTCTCTTGATATAATAGAAAAATCTAAAAGTGTTTTGGTTTAATTTTCGTTTGTGCAAAATACAATTAAACAAACAGAAGATTCTGGGCTTCATTGTATCCTGAAGAAATATTTGCTGTAACTCTTTGCATACTTTTTTGGTGGGGGCAAATGCTTTTTTAAGGAAAGCGACACTGTAACGTGCCTTATGAGCATTTCATTTTTCTGCTTTTGTTTATTTTTTTTTAATAATCTAATTTCAAAGTTAATTTAGAAGTTTATGTGGTTGGCATAATTTACAAATCGCTCTTTTAAGTCAAATTCAATTAAAAAATTTAATAAATTTCATTAAGCGCCACGTCAGCATTAATAAAATAATAATTAGAGTCACTTTTAATAAAAACAATAAAAATATGTAAAAGGAAAGGGGTGGCACAGCCCCATGAAGGTGGCCGCTCGCAATACCATTTAAGTTCGTAACGTGTCGACAACTCCACTTTTCACTTGCTTTTTTCACCGTTACCCGGTCTGGTTCTTTTCCCGAGCAAAAGTTCGCCTCTTCTAGACTTGTAGCATGCCGGCCGGCCGGCCGACGAGAACAATTATGTTGGATTAGACATTCTGATATCATTTAGGAAAAAACAATTAAAAAAGAGAGAGAAAAAAAAAAGGTTATCTCATTTGAGTTCTAGAAAGCGAAGATCATAAAATAAGAAATTAGAAATCAATTATTATAAATATTAAAATAATCTTTCTGCATGGAACACTTATGACACTGAACTCTGGTTGGCTGTTCGAAACCTTCAAAAAAAACCCACGAAATAAGAAATAAGAAATTAGAAATCAATTATTATTGGAAATTTGGAAAGAACGGCATCGAGGGCGCCAACACGTTTCCAAATTCCAAGGCTTGAATTCTCCGTATAATTAAAAATATTTCTTTTATTTTATTTTATTTCTTTTTATAAAAAAAACTACTAATTTGCCGTACAAGTGGTTTTTGTTAACAAACAAAGAAAAGTACTCATAATTCTTTAAATTATCATCTATTTTTTAGTGTTCTTTCAAATTATTAATTGTGTCAATTTTTCATTTAAACTATTGAAAAATATTAATGTTCCTTAATAATAAAAATACATTTCATAAAATTATTTTTTTTTTAAAAATAAAAAAAGATTAGTTAAAATATCTAAATAACAAAAAGTATTCAAAAATAAAAACAAAAAATTAAAAAATAAAATAAAAACTAAAAACGTTTTTTTTTTCTTTTGTTTTTTTTTTTTTTATATAATTTTCAGTTATTTTTTTGTTTGTTTTTTCTTTTTTAATTTTTCGTTCTTTTTCCTTTTTTTTTTTTTTGAAAGTTACTTTTTTAGTTTTAGTTATTTTTTTTTTCTCTAATTTATAAGGACATTTTTGTCTTATTAAAAAAACTGCATGGTCATTTTTGTCTTTTTGTTAGTCTTAGGATAGAATTCACATGCTTTAACAGTTTAAGAGGGAACATTAACATAATTGATAGTTTGAAAGGACATTAACTATTGAATGCTAGTTTAAGGAGATACATGTACTTTTCTTTTAATAAATTAATATGTAAACTCAAATGAAAAAGAAAAAACTATTTATCAATAAAGTAATATAGAAAAAAAATCTCATGGTCATAGCTACACAAATCATGCAATGCATGTTCAGTGAGAATAAATACTTTTTTTTTTTTTTTTTTTTTTTTTTTTTTTTTTTTAAATTTTTAAATTTTTTATTTTATTTTATTTACATGTATTCTCGGTGCTGAAATTGATGAGTAAGACTTCTTTTCATATCTATTTCACACTATGTTTTAAGTGACTCTCATACTAGTTATTAAAAAAAAAATCACTTAAAATACGTAACACTAATCAATATAAAATAAATAAATATAACAAATAGATGTTAAGAAAACCATTATTCGAATTTCAAATAATTCATTTCAAACTTAGTAGTAAACGTCAAACTTCGACCGGTCCTTAATCCTTTGGAGCTTCGGGGGAGTAAAAGATTTGGCTTAGCTGTTGTAGGTTTTTTAGTAATTCAGATCTAATTTCAAATTTTTTATTAAAAGGAGATAGTAAAATTAAATTTAAAACCGTTAAAAAATTACAACAATTTTATTGTATTTTTTATTTTTATTTTTTATTTTTTACATCATCTAGGTGTCAAATCCATAATAAATGGTTGAGATCCACATCTACTATGCACGTGGCGTACACATAGACCAGACCCAAGCAACTACGGTACACCTCATTCGCACCAAATATCATATAATAATTTTCTGAATATTTTGATGAATTTGCAAGAAAAACCGTTAATTTAGCCGTTAAAAGTAACCGACCCTTAAACCCCATCTAAACAGAAAAAAAGCCCATTATTTGCTTTTCATATTCTCTCTGCGCGCGCTCTGTCTCGTTCTCTCTCTCTCTCTCAGGTACTTTCCCTGCAATTTTTTTGCTTTTCACGCACTTTCGCTAATTTTTTCGTTTATCTGATTCAATGCTATGTGTGGTTGATAGTAACCTCTTGTTTCTACTGTTCTTGTTTCTTCGCTCAACATTTTCTCTTTCTCTTTCTCTTCTTTTCTTTTCTTTCCCATTTTATTGTTTTTCGTCACATGTTATTGAAAACTAATGTTTATTTGTGTATATTGGGACTTCTTTGAATGAAAGTGAGATTCTGGTACGATCTTTTTTGCAATGATATTAATTTCTTTAATTTTGGATTCTTCGGTATCACACGAGCACAAATTTGTAAAATTTTTGTATGTGTTTATGGGTTTGTGTATATGTTATTGTGGTATGGTACTCTAGGGTTTGAGCCAAATTAGGTCAGAAGAAATGTTTTGTGGTGATTTTTTTTTTGGGTTTTTGTTATAGAGGAATATGGACTAGTGTATGATCGCTTTATGAGATGTTTGTTGCTGAAATTCTACTTCATTTGTTTCTTTTTAGTATATGGATAGCATGTTATGTGATTCATAATCAAGCAATTATGCACATCCTTTAGGTTCATCTTAAGTTAGATTTTTGTAGAGCCTAGTAGTCTAATATAGTAATCATGTTGTACCTAACAATCTCTTTTATGCTGATGCTCAAAAGATATAAAATTTAACCATATAAAGTTTTTATTATGGAAATATATGCAGCCCATTTTACATGACTGGAACTTTTTCTTAGTTTTCACACATGTTACATCAAATTTTAAATGGAAAATTTGTCTACATGATATTACGGTAGAATAGAAACACTTTGCTTATTCTGTTTGCTTTACCCTGAACCAATTTGGTGCTTCTTGTTAGAGTTGATGTTCTTTTTTGATGTGAACTTGACGCTGCTTTCCAGTACAAGTTTTCTTGCAGGTTTCTTGTTCTGGAATTAATTATCAATGCCTAATGAAATTTTTTGCATAAATGATTGTCCCAGAAATGGCACTTTCAGGGGAGTTGGTTCAACATATTAAGCAGAAAAAAATCATGGGAGACGGTGGTTCTGGTTCTTCATTTTCTCTAAATCGTTCTGTTCTGGGTGAAATATATTTGTCAGAGGTTTTGGAGCAGCCAGGACATATGGCTTTACCTCATGTCAAGCATACAGAGAACTCCGCGAACTGTGAGGTGATTCTTGCTGATTCTCCAAGGACAGAGATGCTTGCTGTAAAGATTTCCAAGAAGAAGAAGAGGAAGAAGAAGAAGAAAGATAAGTCAACTAAAAGTTTGAATGATAAGACTGTTGATGGCACAGGACTAAGAAAATGTGGTTTAGACAGCGCAATGCCATCTTGTCAGCTGTCGGGGGAGACCGCGAACAATAATGCAACTAACTACGTGAAAGGCCTGAAGAATGATCTCCCATCTGCAGGTGTCAATCCTCAATGTGCACCATGTATGTCTGGAGTTTGTAAAGATCCGAGTGTTCCCATTGGCAAGAATCTCCCTGAATGTTCCAATGTCAGAATTCCTGATCTTACTGGAAATTATTTACCTGCTTCTATGAGGAATCATAGTAACTCTGGGTCCAACATCTGCTGTGCGGGTTATAAATTCAGCAAGCACGAGCCTGAAGAAGTAAGCAATAATTGTTTTCTGGAGAATCTGCAGGAGAACCAGTCTCCCAGGCTTCTATCTCAATGCAAGTCATACAAGATCATTAATTGCAAGTCTTATAAGGTCAAAGATTGCATTGCTTGCAACCGTGGAGTTACCAAAACCTGTGGCCGGTCTCAGACTGCCTGCAATCATCGTGGCATCACCCCAATTAATGATTTTAAATCTAATGACTTGGCTTCTCAAAGTGATGCAGTACGCAAAACTAAGAAGAATGCCAAGGGAGCACAAACCTACGGGAAAAAAAGATCGAATTTTTATTATGTGGACAAGGATGTTTGCCTGCTAGAGAAGAATCATTGGGTCAAGCGTAATTCATTTTCAAGAAGAGGATTGCTACCCAGTCACTTAATTTCCCCTCCAGGCTACAGCAATTCTGCACATGGAACGAAAAAGATGGTAGACAAAGAGTCATTTATGTGTAGGAAAATGCATGGTGGAGTAATAGTTGATTCTTCTCAATGGGCTCCTCAGCAGAGGTTGAATGGGGGATTTAATAAATATGTCTCATGGTCTTGTCAACCGGGTGCCTTGGCAACTGACTCTGGGAAATTAAAATCATATAATTCATTTAAGCATGAGAACTACTACAACAGAAAGAAAGGACAGGGAGGCTATGGAGGAAACTTCTTTAGGCTTCATGATAAGTCTGTTCCACTTCAAAAGGAATCATCACAGGTTCCTTATGAACTTTATCAGTATAAAAATGGTAATGCTGCACAAAGAACCATTTATAATAGCCAGCTCGCTGTATCTTATGGTTCACACTGTTTAAATTCATTTCCTGCCTTTTCGCCTGTCATACCGAAAAATGTACCTCACTTGACAAGTTTGAGTATACCAGGTCAACGTGTGCTAAATGATTTCCATCCATACAATTGCATGAAGATTCCAAGGACGGAAGATGTAGTAAGTCGGTCTTTTTCTGCATCCATAGACAGTGATATGTGCTCACACTCGAAATTTCGTAATGAAGACAAATATAGGCAAAATGGAGCAAGTGGAAAGAAATGGATTCCTGTTGGTACAAAGACATCCAGGCTTCTGAAACAGACTAGTTCTGCTGGTGAGTCCCATATGTCAGAAAATTCCATTGCCGAAGCAGATGGTCAGAAAGTTGAAAGTACTTTAAAGGCTGCTTACCAATTGCAACTAGCATTGGAGGGCATTCACCGTGTGATGGGCAATCCACTAGCAGAATTTGAAAGACTCGTCCATTCATTTGCTCCAGTTATCTCTTCTTCATGTGCGTATGAGAAATGTGCTGTTTGCATAGATGATCAGCTGTCTCATAGTCTCCTCTGCAAGCACCAGATCCCAAATGTATCACTACGTGTTGTTTGGAACTGGTACGAGAAACCTGGGAATTATGGTTTGGAAGTCAAGGCAGAAGATTCTAAGAACTTAAATGGGTTGCATATTGATTCCATAACCTTTCGTGCTCATTTTGTCCCTTTCCTTTCAGCCGTTCAGTTGTTTGGTTACCAACATCTCCCTGAATATTCTGTTAAACGTAGAGAACACACCAACCTTGAAATGCAGGACAAAGGAGAAGTTGAATCACACTTCTCTTTTCTGAAAACAATGTTTGACAAACAATGTTCAAAAGCTGTTGAGGTTAATCGCAATTCGGAAGAGGATATAGAACCAGCGCGGAACTTTGACACAGTTGAGGAACCTCTCAGTACATTAAAGGTTTCCCCATGTAATGAAAGTGATAATTTGAATTTAGATTCTTTACCTACCTTCTTTGATTCTGAGCTTGTATTTGAATTTTTTGAATCTGAGCAGCCACGGCATCGAAAGCCTCTCCACGATAAGTATGTGCTAGCCACTCTATTTTCCTCCTTTTTTTCTGCATAAAATATTGTATTGCTCTCACATCTGCAACTCAACAAGAAAATGCTGATTACTGGTTTAATCAATTGATGGGTTTAAATTTGTGGTCATTACTTATGTTTTTTTATAGGAAATTGTTCTGCAACCTAGTATTAATTCCGCATTAAGGGTTAATTTCTTAATTATTGCAGAATTGCAGAGCTCATTGATGTTGGAACTTCTAGTCATCAAATATATGGCGACCCTTCAAAGCTAGAACTTATGAATCTGCAAGAGCTACACCCTGCATCTTGGTGGGTACCAAAATAATTCTAGTTATTGTAAATATACTTGTTCTTTTTTTCACAACCGATCTTAGCTTATTTGCAAAACTTGGATCAATGGTTCTCAGGTTTTCAGTGGCCTGGTATCCAATATATCGAATTCCAGAAGGGAACTTCCGTGCATCATTTTTGACTTTCCATTCACTAGGACACCTGGTCCAGAGACACATTTCAAATGATTCTCTGAATAAGAACGTATTCTGCATTGCCTCCCCTGTGTTAGGATTGCAAAGCTACAATACACAGGTAAAGAGTTGACACTTATCTTACAGTCTGGAATCTTTACATCAGGATTATCTTTCTTGATATATAAGACTTCAATGATTGAAAAGGATAGATATCTGGCCTGAGCTATTAAAAACCATCAATGATTAAACATGCTAATTTCTCTATATCCTTAGATATTATCTTTGAAGATTGTATGTAGTAGGCGTTAGACTGTTACTAAAGAGTATTATTATCGTCTTAAAGCATTGATTAGAATTTGTGGACAAGAACCAATAGACAAGATTGATGCTAAACCTTTTACTTGATTTTTGGAATCTTGACCATGTTAAAGTTGAAGGCAAGATCTGGAGGATTGGCTTTTTATTTGTAAGTTTTATGTTCTATGGGCATGATATGGCATCCAATAAATTGAACATGGTCAATGGGCCTGGTGCCTTGCGAAGATGAGAAACTAAAATGACGTGAGATATTAGAAAGGTAATAAGCACTTTAAATGGCGGCAACTTATATATTGAAGGTTGTGTGGAACCTGGCTAATTATATTTCCATTATCTGTATTTTTTTTTTTTGGCAAACATTAGCCTCAGATTTGGAAAGGCTAGTGGTCTTTAGACAGGGATTTTTGTGGCTTCCGTGAAAATAATTTTAAAGATGAATCAGCTAGAAAATATATGTTATATGCAGATGTAACGATTCAGGGATAGCGCAAGCTACATTTGCGCAATTTGCAAATATATATCGAAGGTTGCGTGGAACCTTCGCCTGCCTAATTATTTTTCCACTATTTGGTTTTGTTTGCAAACATTAGCCTTGGGGAAAGGTTAGTGGTCTTTAAACGGGGATTTTTTTTGACTTCTGTGAAAATAGTTTTGATGATGAATCAGCCAGAAAATATATGTTAGATGCATGTGTAACGACTCAGGGGAAGCCCAAGCCACATTTGCACAATCTCCAATAGGATTAGTCAATTTTGTATTCTATAGAATCACTAATAAAGTTCAGTCTCACTTAGCAAGGAATTAATGTAGGACCTAATACCCATAAATGTCTTTACATCCGCTCATTTTATGTGGGCTATTCATTTAGTTAATGTGGGACTAGAGCATTGCAATCTCTCTCTCTCTCTCTCTCTTCCCCCCCCCCCCCCCCCCCCCCCCCCCCCCCCTTCCCTTAAATCCTGATGTCACTTATGGAGTTGGTCTCTCTCTTTTTCTTTGCCTTCTTTAGTTTATGTTTTCGATGCATAAGAGTTATCTCTGTTAAGCCAAGAACGAATATTTACAAATGACAGTAACTATGTGTCAAAGATCACATAGATTCATTTTGTTATTAACTTCAATCGGAATGGAGTTGATTTAGGAAGTCAAGGTTCACGAGCAATCATCAATGGATTTTACAATCCTGTATTTTGCTTCCTCCATTTTGCAAGCTGACAAGTACGAAATTGTCTAATAAACTTGGCCACATCATGTTTTAGTGAAGGCCAACAGAAATGATCTTACACCATGGTAATGGTCTTGTCATGCCAAAAAATTCCCAGCAATGCTACCGGACTTGCATGCAACTCTCCTTCCTCAGGGAAGTATTGGGCAAGCATAGTGATGCAATCAAATAATAAAAGAGAAATGCTAGAAATGCACCCCTCATCCCCCCTTTGTCTCCCCCTTTTCTTTAAACAAATTGATTTTAAGGAAAAAGTTGTCTTTGATGTCACATCAGAGACAACTTTTTCCTTAAAACTAATTTTTTTATTATAAATGGAGGATGAGGGGGGGGGGGGGGGGGGGGGGGGGGGGGGGGGGGGGGGGGGGGATGAGGGGTGCATGTGTAGCATGACTCATAATAAAAAGAACAAAAGAAAAATGATATGGGCTACTTTGTGAGAGCCGTGATTTCCAATGGCTACTTCGAGGGAGCCTTAATCTTCAAGATACCGACAAAGGTTCTAGGTCTTCATAATATTCAGCATGCTTCTTTATTGATTAGGGTTACACTTATATAGAAGACGGCTAGGTTATAAAACATGACCATTAGGTCTAGCCGTCATTACATTATGTAGGAAAATAACTAGAAATGAAATAAACTAATAGAAAACACATTCCTTATTAGCTAAAACACTTAGGGAAATAATATAGGGAGATTCTACTCCTTATTCACTGTTGTCTTGGGGATTGCCACGTGTGCTGCCACGTAAGCCCTAAAATTCTGAGTGTATCATCTCTCTCCCCTAACATCTTCCTTGTCCCCAAGGAAGAAATCAGGAACTTGAACTTGGACCATGTCTTGATCTTCCCATGTAGCTTCTATCGGGTCAAATTTCCTGGACACAAGCCTTTGCATAGAGTCGGAAGATTCTTTTTGATATATCTCTATAGCATATGGGCCACAATCTCTAGATATGGCAGTTTGGTATGTGCAATCTCCTTGTTCAGTTTTTGCCCAAAAAGGCGGAACACCACAAAGGAGGATGTAAAGGATTACTCCAGCACTCCAAATATCTATTTCTTGACCATACTTCCGTTTTAGCACCTCAGGAGCCATCATATACGGACTTCCAACTATCTCAGTAAATTTATCACCAGGTTTAAAGAATACTGAAATCCCAAAATCAATTGCCTTTGAAGGTGCTGTCTCCTTTTTTCCCTTCGTCAACCAAGCAAAAATCACGCCCGGCTCTTCCTTCTCCGTATCATTCTGTTTTAGTTATGGTTTTGTAAACATTACTCCATGCTCTTCCAACCTGTGCTTCCTCTCTTCTTTCTTCTTCAGATTCTGCTGTTCCATCCCCTTGATATTTTCAGCCCCTTCTGGATAGAGAGACAGGAACTCTCTTGGCCTGCTGGACCCATTCTTCAGCTTCTTTGGTTTCGGCTCAAACTGGTTGCTGGGTAGAACCCTGCTGTTGATGCCAAACTGCAGTGGATAGCTGCTACAAGAATTCCAGCAACTCCTTCCTTGACCACATGACCATCCGGGCTTGAAATATCCCTAGAAAAATAAGGCGGCATCGTGACGTCCTTGGTAGCCTTGCCATTGATTATATGGGGCATAAAATTCATACCAACAGAACCTGTGTTGGACTCTCTACCATTATGGGCAAAGATTGGCTTGTTGGAGAGGTGCGTGGTGGAGAAAAGCTTTCAATTCTTTTTCTGATTTCTTCCATCTGTTTGCTCGGTTCCTTTTTCCACGCGAGGAATTCTGACCGCAGCTTTTCCCACTTTACTTGTTCTTCTTCATTCCCGAAAAATCGGAAAGACATGGTGATGGTGTGGATCGGAGATTGTTGCAGAAAACAATCAACCTGGCTCTAATACTACTTGATGCAATCAAATAATAAAAAGAACAAAAGAAAAATGATATGGGCTACTTCGAGAGAGCTGTGATCTCCAATGGTTATTTCGTGAGAGTCTTGACCTCCAAGATACTACCAAAGGTTCTAGGTTTTCATAATATCAGCATGTTTCTTTATTGATTAAGGTTACACTTATATAGAAGACGGCTAGGTCATAAGACATAATCATTACGTCTAGCCATCATTACATTTGATGCAATTAAATAATAAAAAGAAACAAAAGAAAAGATATGGGCTACTTCGAGAGAGCCTTGATCTCCAATACAACCAATAAGGTCTATGTTTGATTATAATTCAGCATGTTTATTCATTGAGTAGGATTACACTTAAATAGATGACGGCTAGGTCATAAGACATAACTATTAGGTCTAGCCGTCATAATACAATGCAGGAAAATAAACTAAGAATGAAATAACTAATGGAAAATACATTCATTTTTTGATAAGTAAAGTATATTCAAAAGGCGCAAAGGGGCGCAACCCATAGTACACAGGACGTATACAAGAAACCCCTAATTCAAAGAAAAAAAAGAGCACCTATCTATAAATTCAAAAAAAGAACACTCATGCATAAGCTGAAATTTTTCTCTCCACATAAACATCGTTTTTAACATCATTCTCTTCAAGTTCATCAAATCAATCTCACAATCTTCAAAACAGCGTGCATTTCGTTCCCTCCAAACACACCACATCAAACACAATGGAGCCATGCGCCAAATCGGTATCAGTGTCTGATTACCCTTTTGCCCCCTCCAACTCTCCAATTCCTTATTAAACTAAATACTTAAGGAAATAAAATATGGAGAATTAAACTCCTTATTCTAGCTGGCTTGGGGTTGCTTGGTGGCTATGGTAGTGCCACCTAACCTTAGGAAAATCTGAATGTATCATCCCTCTCCCCTAACATCTTCCTTGTCCCCAAGGAAGAATTCTGGTTTTGCAAAAATCAGCCCTGCCCTTCCACCCTTTTCACTGCAGCTTCATTGATCAAAGGACCCTGGACCACACCCACAGTAAAGCCATTCCAAACTTTTGGACAGCTTTTGAAAAAGCTTTTACTGATTTCTCGTAAATACCTTCTTGCACACGAATTCTATTTGCACAAATGCATGTCTGTCCAGTGTTACGGAACTTCGTTGCAAGAGTTCCTTTTACTCTCTTCTTTACCTCTCTCGCATCACAGTGAACACGAGTGACTCCTAGAGGCATGGAGGCGCGGCGTGAGTTGATGACGGCGCGTTTGGAAGGTTGGGTCTGGTGCCTTCTAAATTTATGGTTGAGGTGGGCTGACTTGCGGCTGATCGACGGTGGTTCGGTGGAACGCCGGTGTGGATGGATTTTTGTTATTTCAACCGCTCTTTTCTTCCTCTTTTTTGTGACGGTGGTAGCCGGTGAGGTAGGTGTTATGTGTGAGGCTTGGCTTGCCGGAGAGGTGCGTGGTGGAGAAAAGCTTTCAATTCTGTTCCTGATCTCCTCCATCCGTTTGCTCGCTTCTTCTTTGTACGCGAGGAATTCTGACCGCAGCTTTTCCCACCTTGCTCGTTCTTCTTCATTCCGAAAAAATGGGGAAGACATGGTGATGGTGTGGATCGGAGATTGTTGTAGAAAACAATCAACCTGGCTCTAATACCACTTGATGCAATCAAATAATAAAAAGAAACAAAAAGAAAAGATATGGGTTACTTCGAGAGAGCCTTGATCTCCAATACAACCAATAAGGTCTATGTTTGATTATAATTCAGCATGTTCATTTATTGAGTAGGATTATACTTAAATAGATGACGGCTAGGTCATAAGACATAACCATTAGGTCTAGCCGTCATAACACAATGCAGGAAAATAAACTAAGAAGGAAATAACTAATGGAAAATACATTCCTTATTAAACTAAATACTTAAGGAAATAAAATATGGAGAATTAAACTCCTTATTCCAGCTGGCTTGGGGTTGCTTGGTGGCTATGGTAGTGCTACCTAGCCCTAGGAAAATCTGAACGTATCAATATTATGTAGGAAAATAATTATAAAGGAAATAAACTAATGAAAAATACATTCCTTATTAGTTAAAATACTTAGGGAAATAATATAGGGAGATTCTACTCCTTACTCACTGTTGTCTTGGGGATTCGGTACTGCCACGTGTGCTGCCACCTAAGCCCTAAAATTATGAACGTATCACATAGACGAGTCCCCTAAAAAGAAACCCATCTTGAATGACAAAAGGAAGGTGCCTGTTTTGCTGTCCAGCCATGATTTCTTCATAAATAATTCCAAAATCTTAATCAGAAACATACTCATTCTTCAAATGTTCAAAGCCTACACAACCTGTACTACCCGTCTGCCAAAGAATATTGTAAATGTGTCTTCCAGGTCAATGCATCGGCTGCTTTGTTATCGTACTGTTATGGTATTTAAGAACAAAATTGAATTCTTCCAAGTATGCAATGCACCTTTTATTAGCCTCCAAGCCTGCAAACCATACATGCCACAGTTCCTGAATTACCGTTCACAGCCCAGAACAGCCATTGAGGGACTTGATTTCTCTTCCTTGTTTCACCTCCAAACCAAATCTCTTTCCTTACCCTATTTGAAACCCTAAATTTCCTACTATTTTACAGCCTTTCCTACCACAAACCTAACTCCAGCTATACCAAAACCCTACAATAAACATGCTGTCTTACATTAATTTGGTATCAAAGCTTTTTTCTTGCATCAGAAATATATTTGATGGTTACATAATGTGACAGTGAAAATGAATCTGGATTCTTCAAAAGTTGGGATCAAGAAGTGAATGAAGCAAGTTCACCATTATCAATCCTACTAGTTTCTAGCTAAAGAAGCTATCATGGATAGGCCATCATATTTAGCGTTGCTAGGAGAAAGAAATGACGTATCTCATGGAAGAGAAGCCGCTTCCACGGGGGTAGCATGCTGAATCGAGGGGAGGAAAGATCATTCGTAGACCATTAGTATTTGGTTATTGACATTTTTATTTTGTATCTACTCTAAATTACCCCATATTTTCCTTTTGAATCTAACTGCTTTTGTTGTCGGTATTTAAATTCCATATATGGAAGTTGGTGCATCTCTCAGTTTATCATATCTGACTAAAACATTTTAGTGTACGTGTTCCTGTGAAGAATGTGAAATTGTTCAGAGCTTCTCTTCTCAGCTAATTCCTATGCTTATATTTTCTTCTGGCAAAGTATATTTGCAAATGATGTGTTGGTATAAAGCCTGACAAGCTTCTTTTTGCAGGGCGAATGTTGGTTTAATCCCAAAATTCCTGTTGAAACTACTTTGAAAGAATCAACACCTTTCAACATTTCTGAAATTCTCAAGGAACGACTTCGAATACTAGAGGAAAACGCATTACGTTTTGCTAGAGGTTGTGTTTGCAAAAATAATGTGATGGCATTCAACCGGCAGCCAGATTATGAGTTCTTTATTTCTCGGAAAAACTGAGGTAGTTTTGTCTTGTACTATCTTCTGATGAGCACATTCTTATCTGCATTTTCTATGGTAGAATTGCGTCACTTTCACTGCAGATATATTTGTAAAGTGTGGTAGGAAATAAGGCAAGTTACACCTGTTAGGGCAGTCTCACTATTGTATGTTAGTTTTTGTTGATAATTGGAAACTTGAAGTAGTTGTTGAAAGCTGCAGAAGTTTAGTTTCAGTTTTGTATAGCCAGATGGCTTGATGCAGCTGTTGAATTTCATTACAGTTCAATCTAATAGGGTTATCCATTTCTGAATTCAGATATAGATAAAGAATACTCTGCACAAATCATTAGTAGATATAGGGTTATCTCACTTTTTTGTTAAATCGGAGATTTCATTGTAATATTGGATTTTGTGAAGGTTCTACAGTTGCCCCATCTTTCTCTTGCAAAATTGTTTTTTTTTTTTTGGGTCACCAGAAAATCACCAGGCTGCCGTTATTATATAATGATTAATTACAAACTCAAAGTTTCACCAGACAAGCCTCCATTGTCTAGTTAAGAGAACTGTTATTATTCAAACCATGATCTTTTTAGGGGCGAAGAGAATTATCCCCGGAAAATATGGTGATTTTCTTAATGAAAGAAAACAAGATTATAGTAACTATTTTGAAAACTGTCAACAAAAAGGCTACCTTTTGAAGTTTTTAGTGGATCATTCAATGGAAGTTGCAGATCGAGAATGCAGAATCATATAGGAACAGTGTTTATTATTGGGAAAGCCAATCAGGCATGCTTATCCACACCAAGAAAAGACGGACTAATCATACACATTAACCCGTCGAGTTATTATTCTATAATGCTGAAATTTCAATTTCAATTAATTCTTGGATTAATCATTGTTTAAAATAAAAACTAAGAGTTGATTGAGACTGGCACGTCTTGTAAGATAATTATAGGATAAAAAAATGACATATAACATTTCTCTAACAATTAACAAAGCGATAAAGATGATCAGATAATAAACTGAATAGCCGCTAATAGCTACTACAGTAGCCATAGCCAATTACATTATTTGAGATTTTGAAGCAATGGTTCCATCGAATACACAATCACTCCTACCAGAAAAATAAAAGCCATATATAGAAGTTATTTGACATAAATTTAAAAGAACAAAAATTGAGAAAATACTTTCTTAACTTGTTAACCAAACATATAAGAGGCTCAGGATGTCTTCATTTGATTGCTCTCAAGACTTTGAACTCGTTGATGACACGCCACTCTTCGACTGAGATGATGCAGTTGAAGCGTTGCTCTGTGCCTGTAAACTTTGGCTTGCGGATGAATCAGTGAAGAAAACTATGTTCTCCTGGTTATCAGCAAACACTTGGAGAGATCTAGGAATCGGGGCCAGGTTCACATCTAAAAGTCCCTCAAGGATTTGAACCACCTGACCCATCGGCGGCCTCCTAGTTTCATCATCTTGGATGCACCAACAAGCAACTTTACAAACTCTTGTGAGCTCTTCTACATCAGTGTTTCCCTCCAACCTGGGATCTAATAGGCTAAGGACATCACCCCCTTCAGCTATGAGGTTTGCAGCCCGAGATGGGAAGAATCCGGTTTTGCCATCTGCAGATGGCTCAGAGTTTCTCCTTCCTGAGACAAATTCGAAAAGCATCATTCCATAGCTGTAAACGTCGGCCTTGGCTGTAATGGCCACCCCTGAAATCCACTCTGGAGCAAGATAACCTCTTGTGCCTCTCATGGTTGTTAGGACTCGGCTGAACTCCCGCCCAACAAGCTTTGCCAGGCCAAAATCTGCCACTTTTGGACACAAATAAGCATCTAGAAGAATGTTTTCTGGTTTTATGTCACAGTGTATGACGCACTCTCTGCACTTCTCATGGAGATAATACAAGCCTCTAGCTGTTCCTATAGCAATCTGGTACCTTGTCTTCCAGTCCAAAAACTTTTCATGGAAAAGATGAGATTCTAAAGAGCCATTTGGCATGTAATCATACACCAGCAACTTTCTAGCACCTTCAGAGCAGAACCCACGAAGCCGAACAAGATTTACATGTTGGATTGTCCCGATTGTACTGACTTCTGTGCGGAATTGCTTCTCTCCTTGGCTGATGCTTTCAAGTTTCTTGACTGCTATGACTGTTGAATCAGATAATGTCCCTTTGAAAACAGAACCAAAGCCTCCTCCCCCCAACTTGTCCGAGAAATTCTTGGTCGCATTTTGTAAGTCTCTGTACCCAAATGCCACCAATGAACCCTCTACTGCTTTTCCAGTTCCAACAGCTCTCTTTCTTCGCATAAGGATTATAAAAAGGCCTAGCAGAATTGCTACCCCTGCAACTGAGCCCGCAACAGCACCAACAATCATCCCCTTATTATTCTTCTTACTTGAGAACTCAGAAGCTGCAAGTTTGAGATATAGAGTTCGCCCTGTAGGATCATCTCCTGATAGTTGTTCCAGATTCAAGAGATCTCCAACCCAAAATGAACAATTATTGATTTCATAAGCAAAAGCAGTGCAGGAGCAGCTATTCAAGCAGGTGGATTCACATTCTGTAACACTTCCAACCCCAACAGATTGTCGTTGGACAGGCAATGCCATGCTGGGCATTTGTAAAAACCTGTCTTCGTGCCCATTACTAAGATTGGTATTGTTACACTGTAAAGGAGTTCTCCTCATGCACCCACCAGCATAATCTGACAAATTCCAATCGTTCTGCGACTGAGGAACAAAACCTTTCAAGCAGCTACAAAAAGGCTTTGATTGTTCGTTGCAGGTACCAAAAGCCCCGCAAAAATCATAAACCTCGCATTGTGTTTTCGGTTGAGACCAAAACAAATTCCACAGATTGGTATTGTTTAACCATGTTGTTTGCTGAATCTGCCCAGAAACTTCCATCACGAATCGAGAAATTATGGAAGGATCGTAAAGAGAATAGGTGAAATAACTCTCATTTGTGTTGTTAACATAAGTGAAGTTGTAGATATAATTGGCTGTCATTTCAGGAACTAAGCTAAAAATCTTCGTAATGGGATCCCAAGGTCCACTAGTCCAATACCGAATGGACCTATTCCACAGAATAATATACTCGCTGGTATTTGCCTGTAACTCAAGATTGAAGAGTCCTGGTGCAGGATCGTCCGCATTCTTCCAAGAAATGAGGCGTTGGTTTTCATTGGTAATTTTGTTCAATCCAATCTTACTACCAGGAAGCCATGTATGAGATGGGTGATCAAAACTTTGCCATAAATGTTGGGATGAATTAGACCCATCATTCAGAACAAGATTTCCTTCATCTAGAAGAACAGCTTGTACAGGACTTGATGAAGTGGTGGAGGTCAAATTTGTGGACCAAACTGGGATTTGGGACTCATTGAAGAGAACCAAATTACCATCAGAGATTCTTAATACAGAAGAACTCTTATCAGAGACAGGTTTATCTCTGTTTGCGACCCAAACTATGGTTTGGGTTGAGACTTTACCAGTACCGTACCACATGCCTATATAGTAGTTAGAAGAGCTACCTGGTTTGAAGAAACCCAGCACAAAGTTGCCACCTGAAGAGACAATGGTTTGATCACCAGAGAGAGATTGGTTGGCAGAGATGGTGTGATCAGCTCCGAGGGAAAGATGGTTGTTGACAGATAAGCCGAGGAAGAGAAGAGAAAGCATGAGCCATGGATTCTTCTTCGTATCCATGGCTGCAAATAATTTTTGCAGAGTAGCGAGAGAATCGAGGAACGGGTCTCAATACTGGTATGGCTTACGTGTGGAAGAGCAAGTTGATAGAATCGTCAACTGACTACTCCGCCGAGGAAAGTTTGGTTGTCGTGTCTTGCCTGATTTTGTGGGGGCCAAACTATTCGTTGGGAAAGTCAATTGCTTGGTTTAAACTATTATCTCCATATTAATATAGTCAACTTTTAACTGCGATAATATAATATTCTTCAATGACAAAAACCTTTATAATAGAAAAAAAAAAATGTTAAAAACTTAACGCAATCCATTGCTGGAGATCGTCTACAACCATTAATATCAACAGTATTCAGCCATCCGATTAGAAGAATAGTCTGAGTCTCTCAGATTCATCAGATTTTATAGTAAATTTCAGATTTGGTAATTTAATAATTATATTAGTGTCACAATAATTTCGAAAATTCCCAGCAATATTCTAAAAATGAATTCCTCATCCAAATTGTAAGTAGAAAAAAAAAACAATAAGCAACAGAAATTAAGCAATCTTGGAATTCGGAGTAATTCTATTAATACATTAAGTGTCCATAAAAAAATAAGATGGCTTTTAAAATCATCATTTGATTAATCACACATCTAATGGTGATTTTAAAAGCCACCTCATTTATTAATGGACACTTAATGTACTAATAGAGTTACTCATATTGGAAGCCTTCTTATTGAAGTCGGTCTGAATTTTGCAACCACGGATCATTGTTCCTCCGACTTTGACGAAAATGATTTCTTATGCTGCTCGGCTATACTTTGGAACTCCATTGCCCAATCTTGGAATGACGATTGTTCTGATTTGACATGCTCTTTGCTAACCCTATCTTAAAATTAAAATTGTATAATAACATAATCACCTAAAATCATTTTTCGATTTGCCCAGAGGTGGCTCAACCACCCTTCTCTTTTCTTTTTCTTTTTTCAATTTTTTTAAAAAAGTTTTTAATACTTTTTTTTTTTCAATTTTTTATTAATTTTTAATGCTTTTTATTTTCAGTTTTTATTTTTATTTTTTAATGCATATGATACGTGTCAACACTAAAAAGTAGATATGTGGAATACTGTTAGTTTTTGGATGAAGGTACTATCTATGTATTTTTCCATAGCCTATGTACTATCTACGATACAAAATAAAGCACAAGGGCAAAGAATAAAAAATTCAAACCACAAGAGATAAAAAAAAGGTGTTAAATCGGATCAAGATTCTCTCAAATTCTCTGCCTGAATTTGAGAGAATTTGGGCAGGTGATTGTGAGAGAGTACTTATGGGACCTATCTGATCAAATACAAATTAGGCAGTCCAACTACTTATCCGGTCAGGTGTGTCCCATAAGTACTTTCTCATAATCATTTAGTCGAATTCTCTAAAATTCGGGCATAAAATATCGATTTTAAATCTTAATTATAAGATAGATAATATCCATTTTATTTGAAACAGAAAGAATCCTATTCTCTAAAAATATTCCAAGTCCGAATCTTATATATTCCATCGTAACTTAACTTAATAGATAAATATTACTAATAATAATCAAATAGTATTAGTGAAGTTTAATTTTATACAAATATTAATATTCCTTATTATATAAAAAGATTTACTAAAATTTGTCGCTTGTTTACTGATATTAAAAAAGTCGTCACCTTCATGGTTCCCACAAAGGTCCCACCACAATGAGGAAAGTTCTGCACCCCAGAAAGTTAGAAACCACATTGGCTGTGGTAAAGAAGGTCGGTCTGAGCATGAGAGGAGAGGCCAAGAACATGAAGAAACACATCAACGGCACCGGAGGCAGCTGGATCAATCCAACAACGGAGGCCCACATCAGAAAGTGCCCCGACGAAGTTCTGGATCGCCCCCGCCAGGTGGACCACCCATGGCCCACCCAAACTCGAGTAATTACTACTGTTAGCGTTACCGAGTGCTAGGGCGGAGTATTAAGACGCCAGCTACGACCCCGGTGTTGCTGACTTGCCGCCGCCGATGTCCTTGAACACGGACGCGGTGTTGAGCGTTGATTGGTCGTAGCGTTGGCTAGATTTCCACACCGAGGAGTAGATACCGAAGGTAATGCTATATTAGGATTTTTTTTTTTTTTTTAAATTATCATTAGAGTTAAGATAAATTATTATTAAATTTTTACCCATTTTAAAAATTAGTGACTTTATAAAGAATCTTACATATCGCAGTACTGTCATTTCTCCATTTGGCCAAAATTAGTTTTAATTTTTTTTTTCTCTCGAATTTTTAGAGATAAATCTTTTGGTAGATATATATATATAAACCGTATACACAATCCCGTCTAACTTTATTTACGTGGCAGTTTATTTTTGTTTTTCAAGAAAATGGCCTAACATTTTTTTCTTTAGTGGTTTCATTGTTTTTTTTAAAAATAAAAAATAAACTGCTCCGTAAGTAAAGTTAGACTGGTTGTGTTTACAGTTATACAACAACTATTTTTCTATAAAAAAGTGAATTAAAAAAAAAAATTAAAAAGTTATCGATTTGATATAAAAAGTGGAATATTTTGAAATTGACTCTTTTTTAGAGGAAAAATGGGAAGGGATGGGGGTGTTTTGCCAAACAAGGCCAGAAAGTTTTTGCAATCTTAAAGTGCAATACAACCTTGGAACAATAACTCAAATTTTGGAGTTGCTGCATTATTTCACTACTTTTACTACAATCTCTTTCTCAGGAAATTCCTATGCTTATTTTTTCTTCCGGCAAAGTATACTTGCAAATGATGTATTGGTATAATGCCTGACAAGCTTCTTTTAACAGGGCGAATGCTGGTTTAATCCCAAAATTCCTGTTGAAACTGCTTTGAAAGAATCAACATCTTTCAACGGTTCTGAAATTCTCAAGGAAAGACTCGGAACACCAGAGGAAAACGCTTACCTTTTAGCGAGAGGTTGCATGTGTTCACAAAAATAATGTGATGGCATTCACCACATTATGAGTTCTTTGCTTCTCGGAAAAACTGAGGTAGTTTTGTCTTGTACTATCTTCTGATTAGCACATTCTTATTTGCCTTTTCTGTGGTAGAATTATTATTATTGAATCACCTGGCTGCAACTTGATTGGTTATTATATTATGACTAATTACAAACTCAAAGCTTCACAACTGAGGATAATTGTCTATTCTTTTGGGCTAGGGAGTATTTGCTGCACCTATTGATCATCCCCACCTGGATCTGTAAATCAAAATATCAAAGACTTCTCTGAATAAAACAGGCAAGCCTCCACTGTCTAGTTAAGAGAACTGTTATTATTCAACTGGGTAACCATGCTCTTTTGAGGGTTGAAGAGAATTATCCAAGGAAAATTGGTGATTTTCTTAATGAAAGAAAATAAGATCATAGCACCTATTTTGAAAACTGTCACCAAAAAGGCTACTTTTTGAAGTTTTTAGTGGATCATTCAATGGAAGTTGCAGATCGAGCATGCAGATCCATATAGGAACAGTGTTTATTACTGATTTCTTTTGCTTGAGAAAGCCAGTCAACCATGCTTATCTACACCAAGAAAAGACAGACTAATCATACACATTTAGGTACATCCTAATTCAAACTCAACCTTAACCCCATCAAGTTACTCTTGACTTGATTGATTTGGTCACGTTAGTTTAACTAAAATGATATAGCTAATTGCATTATTTGAGATTTTGAAGCAATGCTTCCATATGGAATACACAAACACTCCTTCCAGAAGAATATAAGCCATATATAACAGTTATTATTAGGACATAAATTTAAAAGAACAAAAATGAGAAAATGCATTCGTTACCAAACATATAACAGCTCAAGATGTCATCATTTGATTGCTCTCAATACTTTAAACTTGTTGATGACACGGGACTCTTCGACTGATAGGAAGCAGTTGAAGCATTGCTCCGTGCCTGTGAACTTTGGCTTTAGAAGGACTCCGTGAAGAAAACTATGTGCTCCTGATCTTCATCAAACACTTGGAGAGATATTGGAATTGGGGCCAGGTTCACATCTAAAACTCCCTTGAGGATATGAACTATTTGACCCATCCGCGGCCTGTTAGTTTCATCGTCTTGGATGCACCAACAAGCAACTTTACAAACTCTTGTGAGCTCTTCTACATCAGCATTTCCCTCCAACCTGGGATCCAATAGGCTAAGGACATCGCCCCCTTCAGCGATGAGGCTTGCAGCCTGAATTGGGAAGAATCTAGTTTTGCCATCTGCAGATGGCTCAGAGTTTCTCTTTCCCGAGACAAATTCGAAAAGCATCATTCCATAGCTGTAAACATCGGCTTTGGCTGTAATGGACACCCCCGAAAGCCACTCCGGAGCAAGATAACCTCTTGTGCCTCTCATGGTTGTCAGGACTCGGCTGAATTCCCGCCCAACAAGCTTTGCCAGGCCAAAATCTGCCACTTTTGGACACAAATAAGCATCAAGAAGAATGTTTTCTGGTTTTATGTCACAGTGTATGATGCATTCTTTGCACTTCTCATGGAGATAATCCAACCCTCTAGCTGTCCCTATAGCAATCTGGTATCTTGTTTTCCAGTCCAAAAACTTTTCATGGAAAAGATGATACTCTAACGAGCCATTTGGCATGTAATCATAGACCAGCAACTTTCTTGTACCTTCAGAGCAGAACCCATGAAGCCGAACAAGATTTACGTGGTTGACTGTCCCGATTGTACTGACTTCTGTGCGGAATTGCTTCTCTCCTTGGCTGATACTTTCAAGTTTCTTGACTGCTATGACTGTTGAATCAGATAACGTCCCTTTGAAAACAGAACCAAAGCCTCCTCCGCCCAACTTGTCCGAGAAATTCTTGGTCGCATTTTGCAAGTCTCTGTACCCAAATGCCACCAATGAACCTTCTACTGCTTTTCCAGTTCCAACAGCTCTCTTTCTTCGCATAAGGATTATAAAAAGGCCTAGCAGAACTGCTACCCCTACAACTGAGCCCGCAACAGCACCAAGAATCATCCCCTCAGTATTCTTTTTACTTGAGAACTCAGAAGCTGCAAGTTTGAGATATAGAGTTCTCCCTTTAGGATCATTTCCTGAGAGTTGTTCCATATTCAAGAGATCTTCAAACCACAATGAACAATTATTTTTTTTTTTGTATGAATCACAATTATTGCTTTCAAAAGCATAAGCAGTGCAGGAGCAGCTATTCAAGCACCTGGATTCACATTCTGTAGCACTTCCAACCCCAACAAATTGTGGTTGGACAGGCAATGCCATGCTGGGTATTGGTAAAAACCTGTCTTCGTGCCCACTAGTAAGATTGGTATTCTTACATTGTAAAGGGGTTCTCCTCATGCACCCACCAGCATAATCTGGCAAATTCCTATCGTTCTGCGACTTTGCAACAAAACCTTTCAAGCAGCTACAATAAGACATTGATTCTTCGTTGCAGGTCCCAAAAGCCCCGCAAAAATCATAAACCTCGCATTGTGTTTTCGGTAGAGTCCATATCAAATTCCACTCGTTGGTATTCGATAACCATGTCTTTTGCTGAATCTGCCCAGAAACATCCATCACGAATTGAGAAAAGATGGAAGGATCGTAAAGAGAATAGGTGAAATAACTCTCATTTGTGTTGTTAAAATAACTGAAGTTGTAGATATAATTGGCTGTCATTTCAGGAACTAATTTAAAAATCTTCCCATCCCAAGCTGAACTAGTCCAATACGGAATGGACCTATTCCACAGAATAATATACTCACTGGTATTTGCCTGTAGCTCAAGATTGAAGAGTCCTGGTGCAGGATCGTTCTCATTCTTCCAAGAAATGAGGCGTTGGTTTTCATTGGTAATTTTGTTCAATCCAATCTTACTACCAGGAAGCCATGTATGAGCTGGGTGATCAAAACTTTGCCATAAATGTTGTGACGAAGTAGACCCATCTTTCAGAACAAGATTTCCATCATCTAGAAGAACAGCTTGTACAGGACTTGATGAAGTGGTGGAGGCCAAATTTGTGGACCAAACTGGGATTTGGGACTCATTGAAGAGAACCAAATTACCATCAGAGATTCTTAACACAGAAGAACTCTTATCAGAGACCGGTTTATCTCTGTTTGCGACCCAAACTATGGTTTGGGTTGAGACTTTACCAGTACCGTACCACATGCCTATGTAGTAGTTAGAAGATTTACCTGGTTTGAAGAAACCCAGTACAAAGTTCCCTCCTGAAGAGACAATGGTTTGATCACCAGAGAGAGGTTGGTTGGCAGAGATGGTGTCAGCTCCAAGGGAAAGATGGTTGTTGACAGATAAGCCGAGGAAGAGAAGAGGAAGCATGAGCCATGGATTCTTCTTGGTATCCATGGTTGCAACTGATGGAGTCAACTGACGCTACTACGCCCTTCAGCATCTAGTTTTTGTTGCCGTGTTTTGTGAGCCATATATACTAATATGCATGAAGTGGACCACAAAGTGGTCGTTAGTTTCCACAAAGGACTTACCTACCAATTATAGTGAAGTTTCCTTATGAAGTCTGATTTGTCTTTCCTGTTTCCCCTTCAAATCGGTTAATTTGTAGCAATTAGTTACAAGTTAGTCAATAAATTGACAAGTGTTCATTAGCACGTAAAAAATACTTATTTTTTTTTTTAATATTATTAATAAAAAATATATGCTTCTCCCATGATTTAGGAATACGTGTCACTTTATTAGATTGTTTTGTAACTAATTTTTGTCGGGAGGGACACCCATTTGTCTTTGAGAAAATTGAGACATGGTTTAAACTATGGATAGAAATTTCCTACAAACCCGCTTGTAGGAAATTTTTTACAACCCACATATAAGATTGACATGCTATTTAAATAGCATGTGCTTCTGACATACTTTTTTAATAGCATTAATAAAAGAACATGTGCTTCTCTCATATTTAAAGAACGTGTATTATTTTTATACGTGGGTCGTAAAAAATTTCTTACAAACCAATTTTTCTATCCTTAAACTATTTGTTGGAAAAGTCAATTACTTGGTTTAAACTATTCTCCAAATGAGATTCTTAATTATGGAAAATGTTACTTTTACACCGGCCACACAACACCCCCTCAATGGCAAAAATATTACTGCAATAATATAATATGGTCAACTTTTAACTGCGATAATATAATATTATTCAATGGCAAAAATCTTAATAAAAAAAAAAAATGTTAAAAAGTCAAAAAAGAAAGATGAAATCCATTGTTGGGGATCATCCTCTACAACCATTAATATCAACAGTATTCAACCATCCGATCAGAAGAATAGTCTCAGTCTCTCAAATTCATCAGATTTTATAGTAAATTTCAGATCTGGTAATTTTTAATAATTATATTAGAATCACAATAATTTCGAAAATTCCCAGCATTATTCTAAAATTGAATTCCTCATCCAAATTGTACGTAGAAAAAAACAATAAGCAATAGAAATTAACCGATCTTGGAAGCCCTCCTACTGAAGTCGGACTGAATTGTAACCGTGAATTGTTGTTCTTCCAACTTTGACGAAAATGACTTCTTACGTTGCTCGATCGGCTATACTCTGAAACTTCGTTGTCCGATCCCAGAATGACGATTGTGCCGGTTTGATATGCTTTTTCCTAACCCTACCCTAAATTGAAATTGTACAATAACATAACCACATGTAATCACATAAATTCATTTAGATTTTTCGATTTGGACTCCATAAACCTTTAGATACTGATAAAATATATTTCAAGTCTGAATCTTATATATTTCATCCTAACTTAACTTAAAGTGCATTTGTGATTGAGATTTTATAGACAACAAATGTGATTTTAAACAAAATCACAGAACATAAATCGTTTAGAAATTGCGTTTTTAAAAAAAATGCGATTTAAAAATTCAGAAAATCTGTTTTTTCAAATCGCATGCAAGATGGTTTTTTTTTTTTTTTTTTTTTTTTTTTTTTTTTTTAAAAAAAAAAAAAAACACAAAATTTTAAAGGCTAATTTAGCATTTTAAATGTTAAAATGCGATTTTGCTAAGCGTTTAGAGCATCCCTAATGAGCTTTACAAATTTTCTTCAAATTTTAGCTAAACAATCTACTTTTGTTATTTTATTTATCACTTTTAACAAACTTTATACACCAAACTCTCCAAATATTTCTCTATTTCAATTAAATATTAATTTTTTATTGGTTTTAAGCAACCACTCCTAAACAAATGAGGATAGAGGAAAAGTGAAAAGTGAAATGAAATGAGAGAAAAATAATAAATATTCAATAGCTCATGAAATTTGTGAGCTAAATTTAGAGTAAATTTTGACCGGAGATAAAATAGAGAAATTATAAAGAGTTTGTTTGTTTTTTTTAATTTTAAAATATTTGTTTTTTTAATTTTTTTTTAAAAAAACCTTTAGAAAATAAGATTTCAACACTGAGGAGTAGATGCCGAAGATAATGCTATATTAGAAATTTTATTTTATTTATTTATTTCTTTTACATCGCATTTAAAGTTATCATTAGATTTAAAGTAAATTATTATTAAATTTTGATTCCATAATTTTAAAAACTAATGACTTTTTAAAGATAAAAGACGGTAGTGTCATTCTTCATTTGGCCAAAATTAGTTTTTAATTTTTTTTGTCTCGAATTTTAGGGATTTTTTTTTTATCTTATTAAAAAAAATTTAGGATTTTTAATCTCCCCCCTAAACTATCAAAAAATGTCAATGTCTCCCTTAATGACAAAAATACCATTCATAAAATTATTAAAATTAAAAAAAAAAACTAAAAAAATTATTTTAAAAAATATGAAATATTAGAAAGTTATACAAAATAAAAAAAACAAAAATGAAAAAAAAAATTAAAAGCAGGTTTTTTTTCTTCATTTTTAATTTTTTTTTTTTATATATAATTTTTGGTTATTTTTTCCTTTTTTTTTTTTTATAAAAAAAAATAATAAAATTCGTTCTTTTTCGTTTTTTTTTTATTTTAATTTTTTCCTTAATTTTTTTTTAATTTGTTTTTTTTTTTAAATTATTATTTTAGTTTTTATTTATTATTTATTATTTTAGTTTTTTTTTTTTTTCCAAATTATATAAGGACATTTTTGCCAAACAAAGCCGGAAAGTTTTTGCAATCTTAAAGTGCAAGACAACCTTGGAACAAAAAATAAAATTTTGGAGTTGCTGCATTATTTCACCACTTTGATTACAATCTCTTTCTCAGCAAAATCCTATGCTTATTTTTTCTTCCTGCAAAGTATACTTGCAAATGATGTGTTGGTATAATGCCTGACAAGCTTCTTTTTGCAGGGAGAATGCTGGTTTAATCCCAAAAATTCATGTTGAAACTAATTTGAAAGAATCAATATCTTTCAACGATTCTGAAATTCTCAAGGAAAGACTCAAAACACTAGAGGAAAACGCATACCTTTTAGCGAGAGGTTGCATGTGTTCACAAAAATAATGTGATGGCATTCACCACATTATGAGTTCTTTGCTTCTCGGAAAAACTGCGGTAGTTTTGTCTTGTACTATCTTCTGATTAGCACATTCTTATCTGCCTTTTCTGTGGTAGAATTATTATTATTGAATCACCAGGCTGCAACTTGATTGGTTATTATATATTATGATTAATTACAAACTCAAAGCTTCACAACTGAGGATAGTTGTCTATTCTTTTGGGCTAGGGAGTATTTGCTGCACCTATTGATCATCCCCACCTGGATCTGTAAATCAAAATATCAAAGACTTAAATGAATAAAACAAGCAAGCCTCCACTGTCTAGTTAAGAGAACTGTTATTATTCAACTGGGTAACCATACTTTTTTTAGGGTTGAAGAGAATTATCCAAGGAAAATTGGTGATTTTCTTAATGAAAGAAAATAAGATCATAGCAACTATTATGAAAACTGTCACCAAAAAGGCTACTTTTTGAAGCTTTTAGTGGATCATTCAATGGAAGTTGCAGATCGAGCATGCAGATCCATATAGGAACAGTGTTTATTACTGATAAGCCGAGGAAAGATGGTTGTTGACAGATAAGCCAAGGGAAAGATGGTTGTTGACAGATAAGCCGAGGAAGAGAATAGAAAGCATGAGCCATGGATTCTTCTTCGTATCCATGGCTGCAAAGAATTTTTGCTGAGTAGCGAGAGAATCGAGGAACGGGTCTCAATACCGGTATGCCTTCCGCGTGGAAGAGGAAGTTGATAGATTTGTCAACTGACTATTACGCCGTGGAAAGTTTTGTTGTCGTGTTTTGCCTGATTTTGTGCGGGCCAAACTATTTGTTCGAAAAGTCGAGCGGTAAATACAATTCCCTCGCCGAAGTCATTTTCAATTTCGCTATTAAAGACTGAAAATTTGTGATGTACTTTTCAAACTCTTAAAAAATTTTAATTCTAAGCATTTCGTCAGATTTGACAGTCAAATTAGACGAAATTTTAAGCACGTGCATGTCACGAGACTTTTTTTAGACAAATTTATCTGTTTTACCCTCGCTCCAAAATGACATTGTTTTGCTCTTTAGGGAATGAATTAAAAATTTTAAAAAATTTATGAGGTAAATTACAAATTTTTAAAAATATTATTATTATTATTATTATTATTATTATTATTATTTTTTTTTTTTGTTTTAAAAAAAAACCTTTAGGGGAATATGCAACCACCCCCAAAGGTGTGGCTACCGTTGGGCAGCCACCCTTTAGTATTTTCTTTCCTTTTTAATTTTTAATTTTTTTTTAAATAACAAATGTTTTTGTTTTATTTATTTTTATTAGGTTTTATAATTTTTTATTTTTAATGAACATGTGTCGGCTTCTTATTAAGTGTCCCCAAAAGGGCAAAATGATGTCGTTTTGGAGTGGTCAAAATTCCGTCTGGTTTGACAGTCAAATCAGACAGAATGCCTGAATTGAAAATTTTTAGGGGATATTCACACAATTAATAGTTTGGAGGGACATTGACAATTAAATGGTAGTTTGAGGCCGGGGATAAGTGTAGTTTTCGATAACTTTTTTAGGAGAAAATGGGAAGGGATGGGGGTGTTTTGCCAAACAAAGCCGGAAAGATTTTGCAATCTTAAAGTGCAAGACAACCTTAGGAACAAAAAATAAAATTTTGGAGTTGCAGCATTATTTCACCACTTTTATTACAATCTCTTTTTCAGCAAAATCATATGCTTATTTTTTCTTCCGGCAAAGTATACTTGCAAATGATGTGTTGGTATAATGCCTGACAAGCTTCTTTTCGTAGGATGAATGCTGGTTTAATTCCAAAATTCCTGTTGAAACTACTTTAAAAGAATCAACATCTTTCAACGGTTCTGAAATTCTCAAGGAAAGACTAACACTAGAGGAAAACGCATACCTTTAGCGAGAGGTTGCATGTGTTCACAAAAATAATGTGATGGGCCTGATGGCATTCACCACATTATGAGTTCTTTGTTTCTCGGAAAAACTGAGGTAGTTTTGTATTGTACTATCTTCTGATGAGCACATTCTAATCTGCATTCTCTGTGGTAGAATTATTATTATTATTATTATTATTATTGAATCACCAGGCTGCAACTTGATTGGTTATTATATATTATGATTAATTACAAACTCAAAGCTTCACAACTGAGGATAATTGTCGATTCTTTTGGGCTAGGGAGTATTTGCTGCACCTATTGATCATCCCCACCTGGATCTACAAATCAAAATATCAAAGACTTCTCTGAATAAAACAGGCAAGCCTTCACTGTCTAGTTAAGAGAACTGTTATTATTCAACTGGGTAACCATGCTTTTTTGAGGGTTGAAGAGAATTATCCACGGAAAATTGGTGTTTTTCTTAATGAAAGAAAATAAGATCATAGCAACTATTTTGAAAACTGTCACCAAAAAGGCTACTTTTTGAAGTTTTTAGTGGATCATTCAATGGAAGTTGCCGATCGAGCATGCAGATCCATATAGGAACAGTGTTTATTACTGATTTCTTTTGCTTGAGAAAGCCAATCAGCCATGCTTATCTACACCAAGAAAAGACAGACTAATCATACACATTTAGGTACATCCGAATTCAAACTCAACCTTAACCCCATCAAGTTACTCTTGACTTGATTGATGTGGTCACGTTAGTTTAACTAAAATGATATAGCTAATTGCATTATTTGAGATTTTGAAGCAATGCTTCCATATGGAATACACAAACACTCCTTCCAGGAGAATATAAGCCATATATAACAGTTATTATTAGGACATAAATTTAAAAGAACAAAAATGAGAAAATGCATTCGTTACCAAACATATAACAGCTGAAGATGTCATCATTTGATTGCTCTCAAGACTTTAAACTTGTTGATGACATGGGACTCTTCGACTGATAGGAAGCAGTTGAAGCGTTGCTCCGTGCCTGTGAACTTTGGCTTTAGAAGGACTCGGTGAAGAAAACTATTTGCTCCTGATCGTCAGCAAACACTTGGAGAGATTTTGGAATTGGGGCCAGGTTCACATCTAAAACTCCCTCGAGGATATGAACTATCTGACCCATCGTTGGCCTGTCAGTTTCATCGTCTTGGATGCACCAACAAGCAACTTTACAAACTCTTGTGAGCTCTTCTACGTCAGCATTTCCCTCCAACCTGGGATCTAATAGGCTAAGTACATCGCCCCCTTTAGCGATGAGGCTTGCAGCTTGAATTGGGAAGAATGTAGTTTTGCCATCTGCAGATGGCTCAGAGTTTCTCCTTCCCGAGACAAATTCGAAAAGCATCATTCCATAGCTGTAAACATCGGCTTTGGCTGTAATGGACACCCCCGAAAGCCACTCCGGAGCAAGATAACCTCTTGTGCCTCTCATGGTTGTCAGGACTCGGCTGAATTTCCGCCCAACAAGCTTTGCCAGGCCAAAATCTGCCACTTTTGGACACAAATAAGCATCTAGAAGAATGTTTTCTGGTTTTATGTCACAGTGTATGATGCACTCTCTGCACTTCTCATGGAGATAATCCAACCCTCTAGCTGTCCCTATAACAATCTGGTATCTTGTTTTCCAGTCCAAAATCTTTTCATGGAAAAGATAAGACTCTAACGAGCCATTTGGCATATAATCATAGACCAGCAACTTTCTCGTACCTTCAGAGCAAAACCCGCGAAGCCTAACAAGATTTACGTGGTTGACTGTCCCGATTGTACAGACTTCTGTGCGGAATTGCTTCTCTCCTTGGCTGATGCTTTCAAGTTTCTTGACTGCTATGACTGTTGAATCAGATAACGTCCCTTTGAAGACAGAACCAAAGCCTCCTCTGCCCAACTTGTCCGAGAAATTCTTGGTCGCATTTTGCAAGTCTCTGTACCCAAATGCCACCAATGAACCCTCTACTGCTTTTCCAGTTCCAACAGCTCTCTTTCTTCGCATAAGGATTATAAAAAGGCCTAGCAGAATTGCTACCCCTGCAACTGAGCCCGCAACAGCGCCAACAATTATCCCCTTACTATTCTTTTTATTTGAGAACTCAGAAGCTGCAAGTTTGAGATATAAAGTTCTCCCTTTAGGATCATCTCCTGAGAGTTGTTCCAGATTCAAGAGATCTCCAACCCAAAATGAACAATTATTGCTTTCATAAGCAAAAGCACTGCAGGAGCAGCTATTCAAGCAGGTGGATTCACATTCTGTAACACTTCCAACCCCAACAGATTGTGGTTGGACAGGCAATGCCATGCTGGGAATCTGTAAAAACCTGTCTTCGTGCCAATTAGTAAGATTGGTATTCTTACACTGTAAAGGAGTTCTCCTCATGCACCCAACAGCATAATCTGACAAATTCCAATCGTTCTGCGACTTAGGAACAAACCCTGTCAAGCAGCTACAAAAAGGCATTGATTCTTCGTTGCAGGTACCAAAAGCCCCGCAAGAAGCATAAACCTCGCATTGTGTTTTCGGTCGAGACCAAATCAAATTCCTCTCATTGGTATTCGATAACCATATCTTTTGCTGAATATGCCCAGAAACATCCATCACTAATTGAGAAAAGATGGAAGGATCGTGAAGAGAATAGGTGAAATAACTCTCATTCGTGTTGTTAAAATAATTGAAGTTGTAGATATATTTGGCTGTCATTTCAGGAGCAAATTTAAAAATCTTCCCATCCCAAGCTCCACTAGTCCAATACGGAATGGACCTATTCCACATAATAATATACTCATTGGTATTTGCCTGTAGCTCAAGATTGAAGAGTCCTGGTGCAGGATCGTCCTCATTCTTCCAAGAAATGAGGCGTTGGTTTTCATTGGTAATTTTGTTCAATCCAATCTTACTACCGGGAAGCAATGTATGAGCTGGGTGATCAAAACTTTGCCATAAATGTTGTGATGAATTAGACCCATCTCTCAGAACAAGATTTCCTTCATCTAGAAGAACAGCTTGTACAGAACTTGATGAAGTGGTGGAGGTCAAATTTGTGGACCAAACTGGGATTTGGGACTCATTGAAGAGAACCAAATTACCATCAGAGATTCTTAATACAGAAGAACTCTTATCAGAGACAGGTTTATCTCTGTTTGCGACCCAAACTATGGTTTGGGTTGAGACTTTACCAGTACCGTACCACATGCCTATGTAGTAGTTAGAAGAGCTACCTGGTTTGAAGAAACCCAGCACAAAGTTGCCACCTGAAGAGACAATGGTTTGATCACCAGAGAGAGATTGGTTGGCAGAGATGGTGTTAGCTCCAAGGGAAAGATGGTTGTTGACAGATAAGCCGAGGAAGAGAATAGAAAGCATGAGCCATGGATTCTTCTTCGTATCCATGGCTGCAAAGAATTTTTGCTGAGTAGCGAGAGAATCGAGGAACGGGTCTCAATACTGGTATGGCTTCCATGTTGAATTGGAAGTTGATAGAATTGTCAACTGACGTTAGGAAGTTAGATATGTGTCCCTATGCCACATTTAATAGTTGTAACGGTAACAACTTTTAATTACTGTAACGGTAATTATAATAATTACATTCAATATGATTTAAACAGATTTTTATATTTCACATTATTGTTCATAATAATAACGGTTTTTATATTTATGTTTCTGATTTAATTCCTTGATGGGAGGAATAAAATCAGCTAACCATTAAATATGAGGGTTCCTGGCATACCTATATAAAGAGCCCTATGTATCTATCTATTGGCACCTGTAGGCATAGGTCAGAAGATCTTCAATCTAATTCTATTTTGCAAAATTTCTGTTTATCAATAAGGCTTCTTCATATGTTTTAACAAAAATGACTGGATGTATTTATATTTAATTCCGCTGCTTATTTTATTTAATTAATATTATGCTTACACGTGGTATCAGAGCCGTCCTCAATGCCAATTTGTTCAGCAATAAGTTTGTTTAATTTTACGATGGTTAAATTGAATAGATTTCTGTGAATATAGTTCGTTGTTTATTGTTCATGTACAGTTGATATGGGTATTTACATTGTCAGTTTATTTTATATTGTAAAGTTTGCCGTGAATTCATCCTAACCATGAAAGAGATGCGGAAGGATCCAGCAGTCATTTATCACTGCATAAGGGAGGATCTGGAATCATCTACTGAATAATGATAATACCCATTACAGATTTGAGAAAAACTTATGATTTGTTGTTCTATTTTCGGGTATGGATTTGTGTTCTGTTTTTGTGCCTAAAATAGATTTGAAAATCATGAACCCAAAAGCATGAATCCGTTGCTTTGCCGTGAAACTTTCTAGAGAAACATTTTGTTTCTTCATTCATGAGGCCTTAACAGTAAATTATCAAAATTAGGCACTGACCCGAAAACTTGCAGCACCAAAAAAAAAAAAATAAAATAAAAAACTCATCACATGTTCAAGGATTCAGCAATGATCTATCACTGCATAAGGAAGAATCAGAACTGGGTTCATCATCTCTGCCATAAAACACATCTTCGTAAAACCTCCGGACAACCTTCTCTTCATGAGTTATCGGGTAGCTGCCACAAGCGGAGACGCCATTGCGCACAGTGGGGTCGTTGCCACACGCCTGCGGCCTCTCCCTGTCACTGCACTAGGCGGCCCGCAAGGACCACCAGTTGCAGTAGCAGCGGCCTTATTTAGGCCGCTGCTGTCATGGAAGACAGCGACCCATAGGGGTCGCCGTTGGTCGCCGAGCGGTGGCCTCTTTTGGCTGCCGCATAAAGTTCCGGCTAAGGAAGGTGGCCGGCCATGGTGAAGGAAGGAAGGAAGGAGAAGACTAGGGAAGAAGAAAGAAGAGAAAACGGCACAGGTTCAAATTTTTCTGGGTCAACAGAGGAATTTTCGGGTTAGGGTTAATATGGGTTTCGGATATGGGTTTTCAACATGGGTTTCGGATAAGGGTATGGGTTTATTTTAACCTAAACCTAATCTGTTTTTTAAAAGGGTTAACCCGGTTGATGTCAAACCGATCCGATTAAGTAAACCGACCCGAATGGTCTGGCCCAATGAAGAAAAAATAAAGCAACAAGCCCGATCCAATTTATATAAAAAAAAAACTTGGATCATTAAGTGGGTTGACCCAAAATTCCAACCCATTTCTAGCAGCCCATTCAGAGTTAAAAACATTTGAGTTATTATAGGGTTTAAAACTTGGGCTGGCAAAGTGTAAAGAGCCTAAAGCCACTAACTAAACCATTGAGACATATATTTTATTATGTCTTGTTATTGCAAATATTTTTTTTTTTTTTTTTTTTTAGATTTGTATGGATCTGTATTAAAATTATTATTTCTTTAATACATGAATTGAGGAATATATTTTAATTGTTGGATTTTAATTGTTTAAATATAAATTGCTTGATGTCTAGACCTAAGAATAATTAACAATACCATATATGCTGGTGTGTTTACAGTAATATCCAAAAATGCAATGTCTAAAAAAGTTCTGGCTAGGAAAGGCTTGGAATTTAAGTGTGTCCAAGTGACCCTCCTCACTTTCCTGGGAACTCACCTGGTTGCACCTTGGAAAATGCTGTTTACCCCATTTAGGTATTGATTTGTTATATTCTTGGGGCCATTTGTGGGCATCTATAAAGTTGTTAGATGTTAATGAAGTCGCAATTATTATGATAATTTTGGGAGAGCCAAAACATCCCAATTTTTGAATAATAATTGTATCAATATTACACACACGTAATTATCATAATAATTTTGGGAAAGCCACAGCATCTCATTTTTATTGATAATTACATCAGGATTACACGTATGAACATCGTAAAGAATTTTATTAGATGTTCATGAATTGCAGCGTAATTATTATGATTTTGGGAGAGCCACAACATCCTAATTTTATAATAATTACATAAAGTTCGTACACAATTGAACTTCATATAGAAAAATTAACATCATGTTTTAATTAATTCATAAATTTAATTGCTTATCCCTACATGGAATTTTTTATTTTTATGACTTAATTAGAATAAGATAACAAATTTAGCATTAAAAGTAAAGTTTCTCTTAGGCCCACAGGTACAGAGAATTTTATTTATTAATGTTTAAATTTATTAGTCTTATTAATAAAAGGGTAAATTTCATGCGTGATGCAACCTTTGCCCACAGGTAGGTTGAAATTTACTATTAAATTGGCATTGACTAATTTAAAATAAAGATAAAGTTACTTCATAGCATTCTTTTATTGGTTATTGCAACTATTCCTATCACTTTACTTTTTGGTAGTTTTATATTCCAATACTTTATGAGAATATTTTTCTGACTAGAAAAAGATTAATATGCTTTTTCATGTGAGTGTTTCTAATCCCATTATGGGAATGAAGGATATTATAGCTTAGCTTAAGTCCCTAAAGGTTGAGATTATGTAAGTCATTCTTAGTATATTTCATTATGAATTCTCTATTCTGATTATGATATTTTATCTTGTAGCATACATAAGGATAATTGGTTAGTTAAAAGAACTTTTAACCATGTGTGTTTAAGAAGATGAGAGAATCTATAAAGTGTTCACATGGTTACTCATATTAAAGAAAATACCTATAAATGCAATCATGCCCAACAGTTAAAGTATGAGAATAAGGTACCAATAAAGTATTATGGCAATCAAGATACCTATTTCTCCTACAATAAAGAAAATTAAGGGCATATAAAGAAAGATTGCATGAAGTATGAAAAATGACTTAAAATAAAGATAATCTCATATATCTAGTATGTCGTGAATCTCTTTTAGTGACTCCTTTAAATATGTTGCGGATTGATTCTGGTTAACAATCCACGTTGTCAACACAATGCAAAGTTTTCTTAAAATGAAAAAACATATTTTTACAATTGAAGGTTATTGGGATTTATAGATTCAGTTATTTTTGGACCTCAATACTGTTTTAAATATTCCAGAATTTTCAAGAAAATTTTAATTTATATTTTAGCCTGTTAAATAAAATTTCAATTTTTAACTTGAAATTTTTATTTAGGGTGGAATACTAGTTGATGGTTTATTAAAATTTATCAATATCCCAATTTTAAAGCAATTATATTGTTAATTTTTGCATATTAAGGATGACATAAAGTGGAGTCTTGTGAATTAAAAATGCTCTTGTTATGGCATTGGAAATTGAAATATATCTCCATAAAGAAAATAAAAGTCAATAAATCCTAAAGTTAACACCAAAACGACGTCGTTTTATATATAAATTTTTTTAAAAAAATATATATATAATAGGAAAGGCTGTTAGCGGTTATAACCACTAATCGCCTTTCTAAAAACCGCTAACCGCCTTTTTAGGGTGGTTACCGGTTATCGGTTTTTAGGCGGTTTTAACAGTTTTGCGGTTATACGGTTAACGGTTATAGATGGTTAGCGGTTATTGCGGGCGGTTATTTTCACCCCTAGCAGTGCCCCTTCGTTTCATTTTTAGGAGCCACAGAGAGGCTCTTCTTAATTTTTCCTCTTTTGAATTTTTATAGAAAAATTACAATATACGAAGATCCAACATTTCGTGCTTGCCAATAGGCGGATTCCTTATGGGTTGTAAGCCGAAGGAGGAGGGACCATTGCAGGATTGGGAGATGTTTGGGGGCGACTAGAAGGGACACCGGTGGCAGCTTCATTGATATTAGGTTGCTGCACTGACAAGCTGTAAGCTTGGGCTTGCCTTGCGGGCCAGAATCCTGCACCGACAAATTGATGTTGCAACACAACCAGAATCCTGAGCCTGTGATTGCATCTGGATCCGGGTGTTGGGGTCAGAGACATTAACTTTTGGATCAACAGGGTTGCTAGGAACCCTTGTGGTTCCAGAGGGGATTTGAAAAACTGGGTCTTGTTGATAACTGACTGGTTTTGTGCGAGACAATGGATTGGTAATACTACTACTATTAATGTGGAATTAAAACAAACACCAAATACCTAATTCAGAATTTGATCATCCCTTCACAAAGAAAAACTAAAAAACAGTCCAATCAAATTACAGAAATTTGGAAGTAAAACGAATCAAAAGAGTACCTTGAAACTGAATCTGGGAAAGACAAATCAAATCCACCACTTGACTTCGTTTGGTGCAGTGGTCTGATCTTTCATCATCCGAAAACACCCAATTGGGGTACTCATCGGCGACCACCTCAGAACTCACCGGCCCTAGGGGGTAGCCACGAGCCACCCTAGAGGTGGCACCACCCCTTCCCCCCCCCCCAAAGGGGGTGGCAATTCCTAAAATTGAAGTTTTTAAATTTATAATATAATAAAATATAATATTTTAAGATGATGTGGAGAAATGCTGAAGTGGCACTAACGGAGGTTGCGAAAATGGACGGACAAATCATGGAAGGACCTATTTCAAATTCGAAAAAAAGTTAAGCACCGAATACTGATTTTAAAAAAGCGAGAGATTGAATTCAAACGACGCTTCGACTTAGGGATTTATTAGACATTTACCCTAAAAAGTTATTGGTGTGATATAAAAAGTGGAATATTTTGAAATTGACTTTTGGGAAAAGTATATATAACCTTCTTAAACTACCACCTCATTGTCAACGTCCCTCCAAACTACTAATTGTGTCAATTCCCCCTCAAAAAAACTACCGAAAAACGTCAATGTTCCCTCTAATGACAAAAATACCCTTTATAAAATTATTAAAATTAAAAAAAAACTAAAAAAATTATTTTAAAAAAAATATAAAATATCAAAAAGTTATAAAAAAAAAGTAAAACAAAAAACAAAAAATAAAAACGGGTTTTTCTTTTTTGTTTTCTTGTTTTTATTTATTTTTATATATATTTTTCAGATATTTTTTTTCCTTTTTTTTTAAAAAAATAGTAAAATTCGTTCTTTTTCGTTTTTTTATTTTTATTTTTCGAATTTATAAGGACATTTTTGTCTTATAAAAAAAAGTACGGTCGTTTTTGTCTTTTTGTTGATATTAGAGCATTCCTAGTAGCCTCACAAAAATAGTTTTTTAGCTATTTTGATTAGTCAATTTGATGAAAACATTAAAAAATCACTCTCAGCAGCCTCACCACTTTAACTAAAAAGTTTTGGTGAGTGAAATATGACAATTAGGAAAAGACAAATACTCAAAAAAGATTAAATAAAGAAAGAATAAAGAAATCTGAAAAAGTATTATTTAAATGGAATAGCGATAGTGAATAGTTAAAACGGTGAGGCTGCTGGAGAATTTTAAAAAAGTGGATCACTAGAATAAAAAAAAATGGTTTTTAGTTATTTTGGCAAGACTACTAGAAATGCTCTTAGGGAGACATCAACATGCTTTGGAAGTTTGTGGAGGTACATTGACACAATTGATAGTTTGTGGGACATTGACAATTGAATGGTAGATTTAGAGAGATGTGTAGTTTTCCATTAACTTTTTTAGAAGAAAAATGGGAAGGAATGGGGTGTTTTGCCAAACAAAGCCGGAAAGTTTTTGCAATCTTAAAGTGCAAGACAACCTTGGAACAAATAAAAATAAAATTTTGGAGTTGCTGCATTATTTCACCACTTTTATTACAATCTCTTTCTCAGCAAATTCCTATGCTTATTTTTTCTTCCGCCAAAGTATACTTGAAAATGATGTGTTGGTATAATGCCTGCCAAGCTTCTTTTCGCAGGGGGTTCCTGTTGAAACCACTTTGAGATTTTGAAGCATTAATGCTTCCATGGAATACACAAACATTCCTTCCAGAAGAATATAAGCCATATATAACAGTCATTATTAGGACATAAATTTAAAAGAACAAAAATGAGAAAATGCATTCGTTACCAAACATATAACAGCTCAAGATGTCATCCTTTGATTGCTCTCAAGACTTTAAACTTGTTGATGACACGGGACACTTCGACTGATAGGAAGCAGTTGAAGCGTTGCTCCGTGCCTGTGAACTTTGGCATTAGGAGGACTCGGTGAAGAAAACTATTTGCTCCTGATCGTCAGCAAACACTTGGAGAGATTTTGGAATTGGGGCCAGGTTCACATCTAAAACTCCCTCGAGGAATGAACTATCTGACCCACCGTCGGCCTGTCAGTTTCATCGTCTTGGATGCACCAACAAGCAACTTTACAAACTCTTGTGAGCTCTTCTACATCAACGTTTCCCTCTAACCTGGGATCTAATAGGCTAAGGACATCACCCCCTTCAGCTACGAGGCTTGCAGCCTGAGTTGGGAAGAATCTAATTTTGCCATCTGCAGATGGCTCAGAGTTTCTCCTTCCCGAAACAAATTCGAAAAGCATCATTCCATAGCTGTAAACATCGACCTTGGTTGTGATGGCCACCCCCGAAATCCACTCCGGAGCAAGATAACCTCTTGTGCCTCTCATGGTTGTCAGGACTCGGCTGAACTCCCGCCCAACAAGCTTTGCCAGGGCAAAATCTGCCACTTTTGGACACAAATAAGCATCTAGAAGAATGTTTTCTGGTTTTATGTCACAGTGTATGATGCACTCTCTGCACTTCTCATGGAGATAATACAACCCTCTAGCTGTTCCGATAGCAATCTGGTATCTTGTTTTCCAGTCCAAAAACTTTTCATGGAAAAGATGAGATTCTAGAGAGCCATTTGGCATGTAATCATACACCAGCAACTTTCTAGCACCTTCAGAGCAGAACCCACGAAGCCGAACAAGATTTACATGTTGGATTGTCCCGATTGTACTGACTTCTGTGCGGAATTGCTTCTCTCCTTGGCTGATGCTTTCAAGTTTCTTGACTGCTATGACTGTTGAATCAGATAACGTCCCTTTGAAAACAGAACCAAAGCCTCCTCCGCCCAACTTGTCCGAGAAATTCTTGGTCGCATTTTGCAAGTCTCTATACCCAAATGCCACCAATGAACCCTCTACTGCTTTTCCCGTTCCAACAGCTCTCTTTCTTCGCAGAAGGAGTATAAAAAGGCCTAGCAGAATTGCTACCCCTGCAACTGTGCCCACAACAGCACCAACAATCATCCCCTTATTATTCTTTTTACTTGAGAAATCATAAACTGCAAGTTTGAGATATAGAGTTCTCCCATTAGGATCATCTCCTGAGAGTTGTTGCAGATTCAAGAGATCTCCAAACCAAACCGAACAATAATTGCTTGCATTAGCATACGCATAAGCAGTGCAAGAGCAGTTATTCAAGCAGGTGGATTCACATTCTGCAGCACTTCCAACCCCAATAGATTGTGGTTGGGCAGGCAATACCATGCCGGGAATTGGTAAAAACCTGTCTTCGTGCCCATTAGAAAGATTGGTATTCTTACACTGTAAAGGAGTTCTCCTCATGCACCCACCAGCATAATCTGGCAAATTCCTATCGTTCTGCGACTTTGCATCAAAACCTTTCAAGCAGCTACAATAAGACATTGATTCTTCGTTGCAGGTACCAAAAGCCCCGCAAAAATCATAAACCTCGCATTGTGTTTTCGGTAGAGTCCAAATCAAATTCCACTCATTGGTATTCGATAACCATGTCTTTTGCTGAATCTTCCCAGAAACATCCATCACCAATTGAGAAATGATGGAAGGATCGTAAAGAGAATAGGTGAAATAACTCTCATTTGTGTTGTTAACATAACTGATGTTAAATGAGTTGTAGATATAATTGGCTATCATATCAGGAACTAAGCTAAACATCTTCCCATCCCAAGCTCCAGTAGTCCAATACAGAATGGACCTTTTCCACAGAATAATAAACTCACTGGTATCTGCCTGTAGCTCAAGAGAGAAGAGTCCTGATGCAGGATCCTCCTCATTCTTCCATGAAATGAGTCGTTGGTTTCGATTGGAAATTTTGTTCAATCCAAGCTTACTACCAGGAAGCCATGTATGAGACGGGTGATCAAAACTTTGCCATAAATGTTGTGATGAATTAGACCTATCTTTCAGAACAAGATTTCCATCATCTACAAGAACAGCTTGTACAGGACTTGATGAAGTGGTGGAGGTCAAATTTGTGGACCAAACTGGGATTTGGGACTCATTGAAGAGAACCAAATTACCATCAGAGATTCTTAACACAGAAGAACTCTTATCAGAGACAGGTTTATCTCTGTTTGCGACCCAAACTATGGTTTGGGTTGAGACTTTACCTGTACCGTACCACATGCCTATGTAGTAGTTAGAAGAGCTACCTGGTTTGAAGAAACCCAGCACAAAGTTGCCACCTGAAGAGACAATGGTTTGATCACCAGAGAGAGATTGGTTGGCAGAGATGGTGTCAGCTCCAAGGGAAAGATGGTTGTTGACAGATAAGCCGAGGAAGAGAAGAGAAAGCAGGAGCCATGGATTCTTCTTCGTATCCATGGCTGCAAAGAATTTTTGCTGAGTAGCGAGAGAATCGAGGAACGGGTCTCAATACTGGTATGGCTTCCGCGTGGAAGAGGAAGTTGATAGAGTCGTCAACTGACTATTACGCCGTGGAAAGTTTTGTTGTCGTGTTTTGTCTGATTTTGTGCGGGCCAAACTATTTGTTCGAAAAGTCGAGCGGTAAATACAATTCACTCGCCGAAGTCATTTTCAATTTCGCTATTAAACATTGAAAATTTGTGATGTACTTTTCAAACTTCTAAAAATTTTTAATTCAAAGAATTTCGTCTGATTTGACAGATAAATTAGACGAAATTTTAACCACATGTTGTCATTGTCTGTTTTACCTTCGCTTCAAAATGACAACGTTTTGCTCTTTAGAGAATGAAATAAAAATTTTAAAAATTTTAAGAGGTAAATTAAAAAATTTTAAAAATATTAATTTTTTATTTTTATTTTTTTTTAAAAAAACCTTTAGAGGAATCTGCAGCCACCCCTTTGGGGTGGCCGCGTGCCACTCCCAGGGGCTGGGAAAGGCCGTGGCCACCCCCAAAGGTGTGGCTATCGTTGGGCAGCCACCCTTTAGTATTTTCTTTCTTTTTTAATTTTTAATTTTTTTTAAATAAAAAATTTTTTTATTTTATTTATTTTTATTAGGTTTTATAATTTTTTATTTTTAATGAACATGCGTCGGCTTATAATCAAATAGATATTAGTGAAATTTAATTTTAACAAATATTAGTATTCCTTGTTATATAAAAACATTTACTAAAATAGTAAAATTTGTCGCTTGTTTACTGATATTAAAAAGTCGTCACTCGTCACCTTCATGGTTCCCACAAGGGTCCCACCACAGTGAGGGAAGTTCTGCACCCTAGAAAGTTAGAAACCACATTGGCTATGGTAAAGAAGGTCGGTCTGAGCATGAGAGGCTAAGAACATAAAGAAACATATCAACGGCACCGGAAGCCGCTGGATCAATCCAACGACGAAGTCACACACCAGAAAGTGCCCCGACGAAGTTCTGGATTGCCCCCGCCAGGTGGACCACCCATGGCCCACCCAAACTCGACTTGTTACTATTGTTAGCGTTACCGAGTGCAGGGGCAGAGTACTAAGACGCCAACTACGACCTCGGCGTTGCTGACTTGCCGCCGATGTCGTTGAACACAGACACGGTGTCGAGCATTGATTGGTCGTAGCGTTGCGAGGAGTAGATGCCGAAGGTAATGCTATATTGAGATTTTTTATTTATTTATTTTCCTTTTACGTTGCTTTTAAAGTTATCATTAGATTTAAGATAAATTATTATTAAATTTTGATTCGGTGATTTTAAAAATTAATGACTTTTTAAAGATAAAAGTCTTAGCAGTAGTGTCATTCTCCATTTGGCCAAAATTAGTTTTTAATTTTTTTTGTTCTTTCGAATTTTATATATATATATATATATATATATATATATATATATATATATATATATATATATCTTATTAAAAGAAATTTAGGATATTTTTTGTTTTTTTTTTCATAGGCCAGGGGACATTGAAGGTGTGTTTGGTAAACCTTTTAATAAATGTTTCTCTTTAATATTAAAAAAAAGTGGTTGATATGGTATAAAATAAAAAAAAGTTTTGAATGTTGTTAAAAAGTAATTGATGTGATATAAAAAAGAGAAATGATTGTGTACAACTGTACACGTAATCCCGTCCAACTTTGCCTGGCAATTTATTTTTATTTTTCAAGAAAATGACAAAATTTTCTCCTACAGTGGTTTTATCATTTTTTGAAAAAATAAAAAATAAAATATCACTGAGGCAAAGTTGGATAGGGTTGTGTTTACGGTTGTACAACAATTATTTCTCTATAAAAGGTGAAAAAAAAAGTTGTTAAAAAGTTGTTGGTGTGATATAAAAGAAAAGTGACTAGTATACAACAGTTGTGCATGGTACACAACAACAATTGTGTAATAATATTTTCCAGATATAAAAAGTTGAATATTTTAAAATTGACTTTTGGAAAAAGTACATATAACCCCCTCAAACTACCATCTTATTGTCAACGTCTCTCCAAACTACTAATTGTGTCAATCTCCCCCCCCCCTGTGACGACCCCTTTTTTTTTTTTTTTTTTAAATACAAACATAAAACGAGTCCCCACAGTGGCACGACGATATGTCGCAAAGCCAACATATGTCACATGCCCCATAACATGTACCTGATAATCAGAGTATAACATACATCTATCTATGCAGCGGAAAACATAAATCTGAATAGCGGAAATTACAACTTATACATCTATCACAAATTAATTACAACAAAGAGCCATTTAACATCTATCTGTTTGAGTCTTATTAACACTATAAAAATAATGGCTTAACAATTAATAAGTGACACAAACGTCACAAGCCATACCAAACCTATAAAATAGTGGACAACCCGTGGTCCGACAATTATAACCGTCGCGGTGAGCTTCAGTCATAATATCCCATGCACACTGCTACCGACCCATCGACTATACCGAAGTACCTGCAGCCAAAGAAACATCATCTACACGGTTGTGGTGGTATCCACATCCGCATAGGTGAAAGAATGAGTTCACCGCCTTAGTATACCTCATACTCAGACCTCAGTGGTATAAGACTAACTGAGTTTTCACAAAGAACCAACCTCTATTTATTTTTTAGTCGTGCGAGCACTATATTAGCCACAATTTACCAACAGCTAATGCAGCAAACACCGACTATTCAGAAAACATTTAAAACATACTATATAGCTGTGAACATATGTAGAAGTTCCAGACATCCCTCCTTGGAAGTTTCTACATATAGACCCCTCTATAATAATACTTTTCACCGGTCGCTTGGACATATGTGCACACGATCACTCCATCACAGATATCACGTATACACATAAGTCTTAAGCAAAGAACATGGCATCTTACTTTTCCGTACTAGGATAACATCCTTCAACAAAACACTCGCAACACCATCTCTAATCGTATTCCAGCTTCGTGCCTTGACGTCAGTAGATCATGAGAGCACTAGAGTTAAACTCAATCATGCTAACACGTCTTTCCTGAAGAACAAGAACAGTCAACCTTCTTACTCATAGACATGCCATTACTCGCACCTGGGTAGTCATGTATCCATGTACTTTCAAGTTCAATGTATGATATTAATACATGACTATCCGTTAGAAATATACATAAGATCTTTTTCATGAAGACTCTTATGCATACCAATACGTCTAGTAAAACTACTCATAACATAAAAACATCTCTCACAAAACAATGCTATAATGCTATGCATGAACTGGGGCTGATACTGTTATGCTGCTGATACTGATACTGCTGATACTGATACTGTTATGCTGCTGATACTGATACGGCTGATACTGTTATGCTGCTGATATACTGATACTGCTGGTATGTATGCTCTATACTACATGCTCAATGTTCCGTGCTTGACTAGTATATATTGCACTACTGTGTCACGCTGAAATCATGCAGTTGTTAAATCACGCCCTTTTAAAACTAAACAAATCCAGCATTTTACCCAACACTTTGAAATCATTCAAAACTTAGTTTCTTTATCAAATCTACGCAGTTTCAACATGACATGTTCTCAAACAATTTGCATAATTTAAATCTCAACCACAGAACTTAACACTTTAAATCTAGTCAATACTTTTCACTCATACACTATCTCTTTAACATCATTGAATAGTTTAAACATAATCGAAACTAAACAAATCATCTCAAAGCATATACATTTCATCATATGGTTGGTTCGGTTTCATAAACAATATATATATTTTTATAAATCCAATACATATAAAAATATATATTTTCTCAGTGAGTGGAATACCCACCTTGGCTGCATTGGACTCCAACTTGAACACTCCTTGGACTCTAGTCACTTGGACTCTACATTGGAGAACCAATTAAAGTCTCCAATCCGAACATGATCCTGCAAACATTGGTAGCATTAGACTATGCTATTGAATCACATACTCTATGACATCCTAACTACCCGCGTGCTCACGCGTTACGTCACTCGCTTCTAAAGCTAGCTAGGTACCTTAAACTATTATTAGATTAGTCGTTGGTTATAGGTTAATTCCATTTAAATCTTTAAAACACGTTTACTATTTTATTTGTCTCCTTATTATACTTACAACATATTGTCTTTATTGTTAATCTTTTTATAACTTATTGCTTATTTACTAACTTATCATTATTTACCGAATTCATATTCATGTATATGACTATATATATATATATATATATATATATATATATATATATATATATATATATATATATATATATATATATATATATATATATATATAATGCTTAACAAGCTTAAACCCAATCTAAAGACACACTTAAACACTTGGTGTACGTAGATAGGTAAATTGGGTATCAAGTTACCCTATTCTCATTTTTAACTACAAGTTTTATAATTGTTTATCCATTTGAGTTAAGTGTATTCGGTCCATACACATATATATATATACATATGTGTATAGAATGCTTATTAAGCTAAGCACAACCTCCTAACGCACTTATGTATTTTATAATACTCACGTACGCACATTAATACTAAATTACATTACCCAAATGAATCCAGAGCGTATCTCCATAACCTTACTAACTTATATTTATCGACTTAGGGTTATTTAGATAATTTACAACTCTTATTACCTTCTAATCTTGACAATTGTATTTAATACTTTACTCTTTATTAAACCTATAGGCACAAATGTGTTTTAGAATTTATTTTAGCTATATTTTATTTATTCATTTGTTATCCGCATCAAGCCCTATACTTACATACTTTTTATCATTCTTCCATTAGCGCCAATATTAAAACTATACTAATTACAACCACAATCTAACACAATCTCATAGTCAACATACCTATAATACCAATAGGAGGAATTTAACCATTAATTAACAACACATCCCTAATTAATTCAATTTCATCAATACCTAAAATATCTAACATCATAAACATATCATGGAATACATATTAGCCCTCATCAACCAACTACACATCAAAAACCCATACCAAATATCAATTCCACTATATTCCTACAATTCATCACATCATCATAATCACTCCAAATCTCATCAAAACTCATCAATTTTTCTCCCCATAATCTTATAACAATAATCGTCCTCTAATAACACAAGTCCAAATGATAACCAAACATTACCTAAACAGAAAATCCACAATTAAAACCCTAGATTTCACAACAACACCCAAACACCAAACCATCATCTATAAACATTAATCTCCACCCTTAACAATTAATCATTAGCCAAATATCACTAAACTGCCAATCCAACTCCTAATTTCCCACTGCCCTTCACAGGTATCAACTATCAAAAATTAACTCATAACATCCATAGGCAACTTAACCCAAAAATCAAAGATACCAACTCCCACATCAACAACTCATTCATCAAAATCAACCCATAAATTCACCATACACCCTAGATTCAGCCAAGATCCACAAAATCCTAGAAATTCCATACCAAAGCCACAACTAAAATCACTCCACTGCCAACACACCAAAAACAAGGGTTTTCATGCTTTAACCAAAACACAAAACCAACACAGATCCATCAACCAATTTCAGATTTCAATTAATTAAAACAAATGATCTAAGAACCCCAAATACTCAAACCCTAATTCAATAATAATCAAATCAATCCCCAAATAAATCATCATAGGTTATAAGAAATTACCCCAAGGATTTTCATAGCAAATCCACCGAAAAACGCCACTAATTCCGCCGGAAAAGTCGCCGGAATCACTTTGAAGAATCGGGTCTTCTTCTCGGGTCAGGCGGGTCACGGGTCGCACAGGTCACGGTCACGGGTCCTCGGATTTTCTGGGCTCACGGGTTGCGGGTTCAAGCCCCTGGGTTCCGCCGAAGCTCCTCCATCGCCGGATTTCAGTCCCGGCCACCGATCATGGAGGATCGGGTCCTCACGGGTCTCGGGTCACTTGGCCATGGGTTGCACGGGTTTGAGCTCACGGGTCGCGGGTCTTCGTGGTTCCGCTCCTGGGTTCCATCGGAAATCGCCATCAAACCGTCGGATTTCGGCTTTGGTTCGCCGGAATCGCCACTGGACCGCCGTTCGTCGGCTCTGTGCACTTCACGACGGGTCGCGGGTTTCGGCTCCCGGCTCTCTCTCAATCTCTCAGTCTCTCTTTCCCTCTCAATCTCCCTGAATCTCACTCCCACTGTCTCAACTCTCTCATTCGGTGAAGAGAAGAAGAAATGAAGAACAGAGAAGAAGAAGTAGAAAGAAGAAGAAAGAAGAAGAACAAGCAGTCGTGGACTGCTGTCCACCGAGGAGAAAAAGAAAAGAAAGAAAAATAAAAGGAAAAGAAAATGGATAAGGGAGAAAAAGAGGAAAATTACTAAAATGCCCCTCAACTTTAATTCTTTTATTTGTTAATTGCTATTTAACCTCCACATTTAATTTTATCAACACATTGGTTAATGTGCTTAATTATTTACTCAAATGAGACCTACTATAATTTATTCATCTTAACACCATGGTATTTTATTTCCATCATACAAATATCGAGCACATCAATTTAATAAATATAATCTTATTAGTCGTTAAACTCCCTATTTAATTTCTCGGTCTTCACACCCCCTCCAACCCCCCAAAAAAACTACCCAAAAATGTGAATATCCTCCTTAAAGACAAAAATACCCTTCATAAAATTTTAAAATTAAAAAAAAAATATTTTAAAAAATATAAAATATCAAAAATTTATACAAAACAAAAAAACTAAAAAGAAAAAAAAAATTAAAAACAGGTTTTTTTTTTAAAAAAACAAAAAACAATAAAATTCGTTATTTTTTCGTTTTCTTTTTATTTTTTTTCCTTAATTTTTAATTTATTTTTTATTTTCTAGTTTTTATTTTTTATTTTTTATTTTTTTCAAATTTATAAGGACATTTTGGTCTTATCAACATCTTTCAACAGTTCTGAAATTCTCAAAGAAAGACTCGGAACACCAGAGGAAAACGCATACCTTTTAGCGAGAGGTTACATGTGTTCACAAAAATAATGCGATGGCATTAACCACATTATGAGTTCTTTGCTTATCGGAAAAACTGAGGTAGTTTTGTCTTGTACTATCTTCTGATTAGCACATTCTTATCTGCCTTTTCTGTGGTAGAATTATTATTATTGAATCACCTGGCTGCAACTTGATTGGTTATTATATTATGACTAATTACAAACTCAAAGCTTCACAACTGAGGATAATTGTCTATTATTTTGGGCTAGGGAGTATTTGCTGCACCTATTGATCATCCCCACCAGGATCTGCAAATCAAAATATCAAAGACTTCTCCGAATAAAACAGGCAAGCCTCCACTGTCTAGTTAAGAGAACTGTTATTATTCAACTGGGTAAGCATGCTTTTTTGAGGGTTGAAGAGAATTATCCAAGGGAACTGGTGATTTTCTTAACGAAAGAAAATAAGATCATAGCAACTATTTTGAAAACTGTCACCAAAAAGGCTACTTTTTGAAGTTTTTAGTGGATCATTCAATGGAAGTTGCAGATCCATATAGGAACAGTGTTTATTACTGATTTCTTTTGCTTGAGAAAGCCAGTCAACCATGCTTATCTACACCAAGAAAAGACAGACTAATCATACACATTTAGGTACATCCTAATTCAAACTCAACCTTAACCCCATCAAGAGTTGACTTGATTGATGTGGTCACGTTAGTTTAACTAAAATGATATAGCCAATTGCATTATTTGAGATTTTGAAGCAATGCTTCCATATGGAATACACAAACACTCCTTCCAGAAGAATATAAGCCATATATAACAGTTATTATTAGGACATAAATTTAAAAGAACAAAAATGAGAAAATGCATTCGTTACCAAACATATAACAGCTCAAGATGTCATCCTTTGATTGATCTCAAGACTTTAAACTTGTTGATGACACGGGACTCTTCGACTGATAGGAAGCAATTGAAGCGTTGCTCCGTGCCTGTGAACTTTGGCTTTAGAAGGACTCAATGAAGAAAACTATGTGCTCATGATCGTCAGCAAACACTTGGAGAGATATTGGAATCGGGGCCAGGTTCACATCTAAAACTCCCTCGAGAATATGAACTATCTGACCCATCTGCGGCCTGTCAGTTTCATCATCTTGGATGCACCAACAAGCAACTTTACAAACTCTTGTGAGCTCTTCTACATCAGCATTTCCCTCCAACCTGGGATCTAATAGGCTAAGGACATCGCCCCCTTCGGCGATGAGGCTTGCAGCCTGAATTGGGAAGAATCCAGTTTTGCAGTCTGCAGATGGCTCAGAGTTTCTCCTTCCCGAGACAAATTCGAAAAGCATCATTCCATAGCTGTAAACATCGGCCTTGGTTGTAATGGCCACCCCCGAAAGCCACTCCGGAGCAAGATAACCTCTTGTGCCTCTCATGGTTGTCAGGACTCGGCTGAATTCCCGCCCGGCAAGCTTTGCCAGGCCAAAATCTGCCACTTTTGGACACAAATAAGCATCTAGAAGAATGTTTTCTGGTTTTATGTCACAGTGTATGATGCACTCTCTGCACTTCTCATGGAGATAATCCAACCCTCTAGCTGTCCCTATAGCAATTTGGTATCTTGTTTTCCAGTCCAAAAACTTTTCATGGAAAAGATAAGACTCTAACGAGCCATTTGGCATATAATCATAGACCAGCAACTTTCTCGAACCTTCAGAGCAGAACCCACGAAGCCTAACAAGATTTACGTGGTTGACTATCCCGATTGTACTGACTTCTGTGCGGAATTGCTTCTCTCCTTGGCTGATGCTTTCAAGTTTCTTGACTGCTATGACTGTTGAATCAGATAACGTCCCTTTGAAAACAGAACCAAAGCCTCCTCCACCCAACTTGTCCGAGAAATTCTTGGTCGCATTTTGCAAGTCTCTGTACCCAAATGCCACCAATGAACCCTCTACTGCTTTTCCAGTTCCAACAGCTCTCTTTCTTCGCATAAGGATTATAAAAAGGCCTAGCAGAAGTGCTACCCCTGAAACTAAGCCCGCAACAGCACCAACAATCATCCCCTTATTATTTTTTTTTTTTGAGAACTCAGAAGCTGCAAGTTTGAGATATAGAGTTCTCCCTTTACGATCATCTCCTGAGAGTTGTGCCAGATTAATGAGATATCCAACCCAAAATGAACAGTTATTGCTTTCATAAGCATAAGCACAGCAGGAGCAGTTATTCAAGCAGGTGGATTTACATTCTGTAGCACTTCCAACCCCAACAGATTGTGGTTCGACAGGCAATCTCATGCTGGGAATCTGTAAAAACCTGTGTTCTTGCCAATTAGTAAGATCGTTATTCTTACACTGTAAAGGAGTTCTCCTCATGCACCCACCAGCATAATCTGACAAATTCCAATCGTTCTGCGACCGAGGAACAAAACCTGTCAAGCACCTACAAAAAGGCTTTGATTCTTCGTTGCAGGTACCAAAAGCCCCGCAAAAATGAGAAAGCTCGCATTGTGTTTTCGGTTGAGACCAAGACAAATTCCACAGATTGGTATTGTTTAACCATGTCGTTTGCTGAATCTGCCCAGAAACATCCATCACGAATCGAGAAATGATGGAAGGATCGTAAAGAGAATAGGTGAAATAAGTCTCATTTGTGTTGTTAACATAAGTGAAGTTGTAGATATAATTGGCTGTCATTTCAGGAACTAAGCTAAAAATCGTCCCATCCCAAGCTCCACTAGTCCAATAATAATTGGGCGAGTTACCCCACAGATAAAAATAGGGACTGGGATATCCCTGTAGATCAAGATTGAAGAGTCCTGGTGCAGGATCGTTCTCATTCTTCCAAGAAATGAGGCGTTGGTATTCATAGGTAATTTTGTTGAATCCAATCTTACTACCAGGAAGCCATGTATGAGATGGGTGATCAAAACTTTGCCATATATGTTGGGATGAATTAGACCCATCATTCAGAACAAGATTTCCTTCATCTAGAAGAACAGCTTGTACAAGACTTGATGAAGTGGTGGAGGCCAAATTTGTGGACCAAACTGGGATTTGGGACTCATTGAAGAGAACCAAATTACCATCAGAGATTCTTAACACAGAAGAACTCTTATCAGAGACAGGTTTATCTCTGTTTGCGACCCAAACTATGGTTTGGGTTGAGACTTTACCAGTACCGTACCACATGCCTATGTAGTAGTTAGAAGAGCTACCTGGTTTGAAGAAACCCAGCACAAAGTTGCCACCTGAAGAGACAATGGTTTGATCACCAGAGAGAGATTGGTTGGCAGAGATGGTGTCAGCTCCAAGGGAAAGATGGTTGTTGACAGATAAGCTGAGGAAGAGAAGAGAAAGCAGGAGCCATGGATTCTTCTTCGTATCCATGGCTGCAAAGAATTTTTGCTGAGTAGCGAGAGAATGGAGGAACGGGTCTCAATACCGGTATGGCTTCCGCGTGGAAGAGGAAGTTGATAGAGTCGTCAACTGACTATTACGCCGTGGAAAGTTTTGTTGTCGTGTTTTGTCTGATTTTGTGCGGGGCAAACTATTTGTTCGAAAAGTCGAGCGGTAAATACAATTCACTCGCCGAAGTTATTTTCAATTTCGCTATTAAACATTGAAAATTTGTGATGTACTTCTAAAAATTTTTAATTCATGAATTTCGCAGTCAAATTAGACGAAATTTTAATCACGTGCATGTTTATTATTATTTTTATTTTTTATTTTATTTTTTATTTTTTATTTTTTCTGTTTTACCTTCACTTCAAAATGACATCGATCTGCTCTTTAGGAAATGAATTAAAAATTTTAAAAATTTTATGAGGTAAATTAAATTTTTTTTTAAATATTTATTTTTTTTTTTTTAAAAAAAAACCTTTACGAGAATCTGTGGCCACCCCTTTCGGGTGGCCGCGTGCCACTCCCAGGGGCTGGGGGAGGCCGTGGCCACCCCCAACGGTGTGGCCATCGTTGGGCAGCTACCCTTTAGTATTTTCTTTCCTTTTTAATTTTAATTTTTAATTTTTTAAATAACAAATGTTTTTGTTTTATTTATTTTTATTAGGTTTTATAATTTTTTATTCTTAATAAACACGTGTCAGCTTCTTATTGAGTGTCCCCAAAAGGGCAAAATGATGTCGTTTTGGAGTGGTCAAAATTCCGTTTGGTTTGACAGTCAAACCAGACAGAATGCCTGAATTGAAAATTTTTGAAACTGTGAAATGATAAATTACAAACTTTTAAAGTTTGGTAATCAAATTGAAAATGTCTAATAACTTCGGAAGGCGAATTGTATTTAACCCCAAAGTCAATTACTTGGTTTAAACTATTCTCCAAATGAGATTCTCAATTATCTCCATATTACAAAAACCTTAATAAAAAACCAAAAAAAAAAAAGAAAAAAGAAAAAAGAAAAAAGAAAAAAGAAAAAAGAAATCCATTGCTGGAGATCGTCTACAACCATTAATATCAACAGTATTCAACCATCCGATTAGAAGAATAGTCTCAGTCTCTCAGATTCATCAGATTTTATAGTAAATTTCAGATCTGGTAATTTAATAATTATATTAGAGTCACAATAATTTCGAAAATTCCCAGCAATATTCTAAAAATGAATTCCTCATCCAAATTGTACGTAGAAAAAAAACAATAAGTAACAGAAATTAACCAATCTTGGAAGCCCTGGTGTTAAAGTCGGATTGAATTTTGCAATCGCAGATCGTTGTTCTTCTGACTTTGACAAAAATAACTTCTTACACTGCTCGACTATACTCTGAAACTCCATTGTCCGATCTCGGAGCGGCGATTGTGCCAAATTTGACATGCTTTTTCCTAACCCTACCCTAAATTGAAATTGTACAATAACATAAACACATGCAATTATGTAAATTCATTTAGATTTTTCGACTTGAACTCCAGAAACCCTTAGAATAAAAGAAAATATATTCCAAGTCCGAATCTTATATATTAATTTCATTCTAACTTAACTTAGGGTGCATTTGAGATTGCGATTTCGTAGACAATAAGTGTGATTTTAAACCAAATCGCAAAATATGAGTCGTTTGGAAACTATGGTTTTAAAAAATGCGATTTGAAAAAGCAAAAAATCGTAGGTAAGATGGTGTTTTCAAAAAAACACAACATTTTAAAAGCTAATTTGCCATTTTAAATGTTAAATTGCGATTTTGTCAAACGCTTAGAGTATCCTTAATGAGTTTTTCAAATTTTAGCTAAACAATCTACTTTTGTTATTTTATTCATCACTTTTAACAAACTTCATACACCAAACTCTCCAAATATTTCTCTATTTCAACTAAATATTAATTTTTTATTGGTTTTAAGGAACCACTCTTAAACAAATGAGGAGAGAGGAAAAGTGAAAAATGAAGTGAAATGAGAAAAAAATGATAAAATATTCAATAGCTCATGAAATCTGTGAGCCAACTTTTGAGTAAAATTCTGACAAGAGACAAAATAAAGAAATTATAGAGAGTTTGTTGAAGTGGATTCTTTTGAGTTTTTTCACTAAATTTTTGTGAAAATTTTTCACTAGGGATGCTCTAGCTTAACTATGTTTTGAAAATCACTTTTTCAAATGATATATTTTAAAATCGTTATTTTAAATTACAAATCCAAACAGACCAGATAAATATTACTAATAATAATCAAATAGATATTAGTGAAATTTAATTTTAACAAATATTAGTATTCGTTATTATATAAAAAATCATTTACTAAAATTTGTCGCTTGTTTACTGATATTAAAAAGGACGTCACTCGTCACCTTGATCCCCTCCCCTTTCACCTGGATTGCTCATTAAAAACAAAAAAATAAAAACAAAGTCGTCACTCCTCACCTTCATGGTTCCCACAAGGGTCCCACCACAATGAGGGAAGTTCTGCACCCCAGAAAGTTAGAAACCGCATTGGCTGTGGTAAAAAAGGTCAGTTTGAGCATGAGAGGCCAAGAACATGAAGAAACATATCAACGGCACCGGAGGCCGCTGGATCAATCCAACGATGGAGGCGCACATCAGAAAGTGGCCCGACGAAGTTCTGGATTGCCCCCGCCAGGTCATGGCCCACCCAAACTCGAGTAGTTACTACTGTTAGCGTTACCGAATGCTAGGGCGGAGTACTAAGACACCAGCTACGACCCCGGCGTTGCTGACTTGCTGCCGATGTCCTTGAACACAGACGCGGTGTCGAGCGTTGATTGGTCGTAGCGTTGGCTAGATTTCAACACCGAGGAGTAGATGCCGAAGGTAATGCTATATTGGGATTTTTTATTTATTTATTTTTCTTTTACGTTGCTTTTAAAGTTATCATTAGATTTAAGATAAATTCTTATTAAATTTTGATTCGGTGATTTTAAAAATTAATGACTTTTTAAAGATAAAAGTCTTAGCAGTAGTGTCATTCTCCATTTGGCCAAAATTAGTTTTTAATTTTTTTTGTTCTTTCGAATTATATATATATATATATATTATCTTATTAAAAGAAATTTAGGATATTTTTTTTTTTTTTTTCATAAGGGACATTGAAGGTGAGTTTGGTAAACCTTTTAATAAATGTTTCCCTTTAATATTAAAAAAAAGTGATTGGTATGATATAAAATAAAAAAAAGTTTTGAATGTTGTTAAAAAGTAATTGATGTGATATAAAAAGGAGAAATGAACTAATAGCATGTACTATTATAAGTACTAAAAGCCCACAGGCTTACATCTTGAGAAATGAGGGACATACCCCTACACTCTTAAGCCAGAAGAATCTGACTTAAAAAACAGTTACCTATGCAGAATCTCAAATTCTACTAAAATTACAAATAAGCCTCCCTAACAAAGAAAATTCCAGTAAAATTTGAGCCACACATAAGTAAAACTGTACATAGCAACTGGAGAATACACAAACACATCTAACAGAAAATCAACCCAAGTCGTCGGAAGGGGGCACTGTCATCGCCGGAGACCGGCGCGTGTACAACACGCGCCTCCCCCGGAGCTGCCAAACAACAGATCAGCCACCTTGTGCTCGGGCACCGCCTTTGCACGGCGAAAAACGGCGGAGTGAGACCTCCACGCGCTGCTCAAAGAGAAGACTTCCCTGGCGCGTGACGATCACGTGCTGGTCACCGATGACCCCTATGGCCGAAGTAAACGACGGCAGAACCAGAAAACACCGGTGGACCCATCTGAGTGGCGTGTGTCTCTCAGAAGCCGATGGATAAGCGTAGATCTAACATCAAAATAGCGAAACAGATTAAGCCCAAAAACGCTCCACCGGCGACACGAACGTTAACAAAACTCCCACCGGACGCCTTAAGATGAACCTCCTGTCAGAGAAAACGAGAAGAAGAAGAAGAAAAACCACCAAAACCAACACAAACTCCAGAGCCTAGAAAAGACTCGGAGAACTAAAGCTCCACAACCCTAATGGCTAGGAGAAAAACTACCCCTCCAATGGTACACACCATGGAGGAACAAAAAACTCCATAGCCTAAAAGGCTAGGAGGCACCACCACCGGGGAAGGGAGGCGGGGAACATCAAACTGGTAAAGAACTTTCTCTCTCTAGGAAATAAGAGCTTCTCTCTCTGTACACGTAATCCGGTCCAACTTTGCCTGGCAATTTATTTTTATTTTTCAAGAAAATGACAAAATTTTCTCCTACAGTGGTTTTATCATTTTTTGAAAAAATAAAAAATAAAATGTCACTAAGGCAAAGTTGGATAGGGCTGTGTTTACGGTTGTACAACAATTATTTATCTATAAAAAGTGAAAAAAAAAGTTGTTAAAAAGTTATTGGTGTGATATAAAAGAAAAGTAACTGATACACAACAGTTGTGCATGGTACACAACGACAGTTGTGTAAGAATATTTTCAAGATATAAAAAGTGGAATATTTTAAAATTAACTTTTGAAAAAAGTACACATAACCCCCTCAAACTACCATCTCATTGTCAATGTCCCTCCAAACAACTAATTGTGTCAATCTCCCCCCCCTCCAAACTACCGAAAAATGTCAATATCCTCCTTAAAGACAAAAATACCCTTCATAAAATTATTAAAATTAAAAAAAAAATTATTTTAAAAAATATAAAATATCAAAAATTTATACAAAACAAAAAAACTAAAAAGAAAAAAAAAATTAAAAACAGGTTTTTTTCTTTTTTAAAAAAATAAAAATAAAATTCGTTCTTTTTTCAATTTCTTTTTATTCTTTTTCCATTAATTTTTAATTTATTTTTTAAAAATTTATTTTTTAGTTTTTATTTATTTATTTTTTTTCGAATTTATAAGGACATTTTGGCCTTATAAATTAAAATTTATGGTCATTTTTGTCTTTTTGTTGGTATTAGGAGGACATTGACATATTTTTAGTAGTTTGAGAGGGGACATTGACACAATTGATAGTTTGGAGGGACATTGACAATTAAATGGTAGTATGAGGAGATAAGTGTAGTTTTCGTTAACTTTTTTAGGAGAAAAATGGGAAGGGATGGGGGTGTTTTGCCGAACAAAGCCGGAAAGTTTTTGCAATCTTAAAGTGCAAGACAACCCTGGAACAATAAAAATAAAATTTTGTAGTTGCAGCGTTATTTCACCACTTTTATTACAATCTCTTTCTCAGCAAAATCCTATGCTTATTTTTTCTTCCGGCAAAGTATACTTGCAAATGATGTCTTGGTATACACTACAAAAAAAACCACAATTCGCCACGTGTCTACAGTACCAGTTACTGGAGACACGTGGCCAGATGGCCACGTGTCTCAATATACACGTGGCTATTTGGGGCGTGGAAACAATTGGCCGCGTGTATTAAATACACGCGGCCAATTGGCCACGTGTATTTTATCAAGTGGCCAACTGGCCACGTGTATTTATTACACGTGGCCAATTGGCCGCGTGTATTAAATGTGAGTAGCTAAAATATTTATTTTTTTTATAATTTTTTTTATATTTATATTTGCAATTGGCCACGTGTATTTTATACACGTGGCCAACTGTTTTTATCAAATACATATATATTTAATCAAGTATATATAAAAAAATATAATTTAAAATATAAATAAGGGATTTGGCCACGTGGCTGTAGGCCACGTGGCCAAAATTTGTGCAGTAGGCGCGCGGGACAATTCCCGCGCCCACCTACACATTGGCTTAATTATTTCAAGTTTCAAATAAGGAAAAAAAAATTTGTTATATATCTCACGGTTTTTTCTCTTTCTCTCTCACGCAGTACGCGTCTTCTTCTTCCTCACGATCGTACGGCACGCGTCTTCTTCTTCCTCACGGTACTGTTCTTCTTCTTCCTCACGGTTCTTTCTCGCTCTCGCTCTCTCTAACCTATCTCTCTCTCTCTCTGTTTCTGTTTCTGTATCTCTCTCTCTCTCTTTGTCTCTCTCTCTCTCTATATCTCTCTTTCTCTCCAAGCTCCGACCGGCCGGCCAGTACATCACCGGCGGGTAAGAAAATTGTACCCTCTCACTCTGTCTCTCTCTCACTCTCTGTTTCTGTATCTCTCTCTCTCTCTGTATCTCTGTCTCTCTCTCTCTCTATATCTCTCTTTCTCTCTCTATCTCTCCAAACACCGACCGGCCGGCCAGTACATCACCGGCGGGCCAGTACATCACTCCCTCTCTCTCTAATACCTCTGTCTCTCTCACTCTCTGTATCTCTCTCTCACTCTCTGTTTCTGAATCTCTCTGTATATCTCTCTTTCTCTCTCTATCTCTCCAAACACCGACCGGCCGGCCAGTACATCACTCTCTCTCTCTCTCTCTCTAATACCTCTGTCTCTCTCACTCTCGGTATCTCTCTCTGTCTCAGTATCTCTCTCTATCTCTTCAAACTCCGGCCAGCCAGTAGCTAAGTCTCCGACGAGTTGCCGAAGTTGGTTCTGCATGTGTTTCGTATAGGTATATCGTACGTATACGTATTAGGAAGGAAAAAAACTAAAACAAAAAAATAAGAAGAAGAAAAGAACATGCAGATCTGTTCTTTTCTTCTTCTTTTTTTTAAAGCAGTAATTTTGATTTTGGCAACGTGTATTCTTAACACGTATCAGAAAAAATATATAATTTTTCATTTTTTTTATTAATAAAATAAAAAAAAAAAACATTTTGCCACGTGTATTTAAATACACGCGGCCAACTGTTAGCCGCGTGTATTTAAATACACGCGTCCAAGTGGCCACGTGTATTAAAATACACGCGGCAAAATGTGCATTTAGTGATATTCGCATCTACCACGTGCGCGCACGTGATTATTTGCACGTGGCCAACAGTTCACCACGTGTACAGTGACCGTACACGTGGCGAAATGCAAGTGGCAAAAAACATTTTCTTTTGTAGTGATAATGCCTGACAAGCTTCTTTTTGCAGGGTGAATGCTGGTTTAATTCCAAAATTCCTGTTGAAACTACTTTGAAAGAATCAACATCTTTCAACGGTTCTGAAATTCTCAAGGAAAGACTCAGAACAGTGAGGAAAATGCATACCTTTTAACAAGAGGTTGCATGTGTTCACAAAAATAATGTGATGGCATTCACCACATTATGAGTTCTTTGTTTCTTGGAAAAACTGAGGAAGTTTTGTCGTGTACTATCTTCTGATCAGCACATTCTTATCTGCATTTTCTGTGGTAGAATTATTATTATTATTGAATCACCAGGCTGCAACTTGATTGGTTATTATATTATGACTAATACAAACTCAAAGCTTCACAACTGAAGATAATTGTTTATTATTTTGGGCTAGGGAGTATTTGCTGCACCTATTCATCCCCACCTGGATCTGCAAATCAAAATACCACAGACTTCTGTGAATAAAACAGGCAAGCCCCCACTCTCTAGTGAAGAGAACAGTTATTATTCAACTGGGTAACCATGCTTTTTTGAGGGTTGAGGAGAATTATCCAAGGAAAATTGGTGATTTTCTTAATGAAAGAAAATAAGATCATAGCAAGTATTTTGAAAACTGTCACCAAAATGGCTACTTTTTGAAGTTTTTAGTGGATCATTCAATGGAAGTTGCAGATCGTGCATGCAGATCCATATAGGAACAGTGTTTATTATTGATTTCTTTTGCTTGGGAAAGCCAATCAGCCATGCTTATCTACAACAAGAAAAGACAGACCAATCATACACATTTAGGTACATCCTAATTCAAACTAAACCTTAACCCCATCAAGTTACTCTTGACTTGATTGATGTGGTCACGTTAGTTTAACTAAAATGATATAGCTAATTGCATTATTTGAGATTTTGAAGCAATGCTTCCATATGGAATACACAAACACTCCTTCCAGAAGAATATAAGCCATATGTAACAGTTATTATTAGGACATAAATTTAAAAGAACAAAAATGAGAAAATGCCTTCGTTACCAAACATATAACAGCTCAAGATGTCATCCTTTGATTGCTCTCAAGATATAACAGCTCAAGATGTCATTCGTTACCAAACATATAACAGCTCAAGATGTCATAAAATGACACGGGACTCTTCGACTGATAGGAAGCAGTTGAAGCGTTGCTCCGTGCCTGTGAACTTTGGCATTAGAAGGACTCGGTGAAGAAAACTATTTGCTCCTGATCGTCAGCAAACACTTGGAGAGATTTTGGAATTGGGGCCAGGTTCACATCTAAAACTCCCTCGAGGATATGAACTATCTGACCCATCGTTGGCCTGTCAGTTTCATCGTCTTGAATGCACCAACAAGCAACTTTACAAACTCTTGTGAGCTCTTCTACGTCAGCATTTCCCTCCAACCTGGGATCTAATAGGCTAAGTACATCGCCCCCTTTAGCGATGAGGCTTGCAGCCTGAATTGGGAAGAATGTAGTTTTGCCATCTGCAGATGGCTCAGAGTTTCTCCTTCCCAAGACAAATTCGAAAAGCATCATTCCATAGCTGTAAACATCGGCCTTGGCTGTAATGGCCACCCCCGAAAGCCACTCCGGAGCAAGATAACCTCTTGTGCCTCTCATGGTTGTCAGGACTCGGCTGAATTCCCGCCCGACAAGCTTTGCCAGGCCAAAATCTGCCACTTTTGGACACAAATAAGCATCTAGAAGAATGTTTTCTGGTTTTATGTCACAGTGTATGATGCACTCTCTGCACTTCTCATGGAGATAATCCAACCCTTTTGCTGTCCCTATAGCAATCTGGTATCTTGTTTTCCAGTCCAAAAACTTTTCATGGAAAAGATAAGACTCTAACGAGCCATTTGGCATATAATCATAGACCAGCAACTTTCTCGAACCTTCAGAGCAGAACCCACGAAGCCTAACAAGATTTACGTGGTTGATTGTCCCGATTGTACTGACTTCTGTGCGGAATTGCTTCTCTCCTTGGCTGATGCTTTCAAGTTTCTTGACTGCTATGACTGTTGAATCAGATAACGTCCCTTTGAAAACAGAACCAAAGCCTCCTCTGCCCAACTTGTCCGAGAAATTCTTGGTCGCATTTTGCAAGTCTCTGTACCCAAATGCCACCAATGAACCCTCTACTTCTTTTCCAGTTTCAATACCTCTCTTTCTTCGCATACGGATTATAAAAAGGCCTAGCAGAATTGATACCCATGCAACTGAGCCGGCAACAGCACCAACAATCATCCCCTTATTATTCTTTTTACTTGAGAAATCATAAACTGCATGTTTGAGATATAGAGTTCTCCCAATAGGATCATCTCCTGAGAGTTGTTGAAGATTCAAGAGATCTCCAAACCAAACCGAACAATAATTACTTGCATTAGCATACGCATAAGCAGTGCAAGAGCAGTTATTCAAGCAGGCGGATTCACATTCTGCAGCACTTCCAATCCCAAAAGATTGTGGTTGGGCAGGCAATACCTTGCTGGTAATTGGTAAAAACCTGTCTTCGTACCCATTAGTAAGATTGGTATTGTTACACTGTAAAGGAGTTATCCTCATGCACCCACCAGCATAATCTGACAAATTCCAATCGTTCTGCGACTGAGGAACAAAACCTTTCAAGCAGCTACAAAAAGGCATTGATTCTTTGTTGCAGCTACCAAAAGCCCCACAAAAACTATAAACCTCACATTGTGATCTCGGTTGAGACCAAAACAAATTCCACTGATTGGTATTTTCTAACCATGTCATTTGCTGGATCTGCCCAGAAACTTCCATCACGAATCGAGAAATGATGGAAGGATCGTAAAGAGAATAGGTGAAATAACTCTCATTTGTGTTGTTAACATAACTGAAGTTGTAGATATAATTGGGTTGCAGATCAGAAATCATGCTAAAAATCGACCCATCCGAAGCTCCACTAGTCCAATACTGAATGGACCTATTCGACCGAATAAAATAGTCACTGGTATATCCGTGTATATCAAGATTGAAGGGTCCTGGTGCAGGATCGTTCTCATTCTTCCAAGAAATGAGGCGTTGGTTTTCATTGGTAATTTTGTTCAATCCAATCTTACTACCAGGAAGCCATGTATGAGCTGGGTGATCAAAACTTTGCCATAAATGTTGTGATGAATTAGACCCATCATTCAGAACAAGATTTCCATCATCTAGAAGAACAGCTTCTACAGGACTTGATGAAGTGGTGGAGGTCAAATTTGTGTACCAAACTGGGATTTGGGACTCATTGAAGAGAACCAAATTACCATCCGAGATTCTTAACACAGAAGAACTCTTATCAGAGATTGGTTTATCTCTGTTTGCGACCCAAACAATGGTTTGGGTTGAGACTATACTAGTACTGTACCACATGCCTATGTAGTATTTAGAAGAGTTACCTGGTTTGAAGAAACCCAGAACGAAGTTCCCACGTGCAGACACAATGCTTTTGTCACCAGAGAGAGATTGGTTGGCAGAGATGGTGTCAGCTCCAAGGGAAATACGGCTGTTGACAGATAAGCCGAGGAAGAGAAGAGAAAGCATGAGCCATGGATTCTTCTTGGTATCCATGGTTGCAAAGAATTTTTGCTGATAGAGTCAACTGACGCCCTTCAGCATTTAGTTTTTGTTGCCGTGTTTTGTGGACGTTAGTTTCCACAAAGGACTTGCCCATCAATTATAGTGAAGTTTCCTTGTTAAGACCGATTTGTCTTTCCTGTTTTCCCTTCAAACTGGTGGGGGAGATACGTAAAAAAATTAGCTACAAATCAGTTTTTAGCAATCTAATAAATTGACATATATTTCTTAACATGTTAAAAGACTTGTAACTAATTTTTGTCGGAGAAGACACCCGTTTGTCTTTGAGAAAATTTAGACATGGTTTAAACTGTCTGTCTTTGGGGCAAACTATTTGTTGGAAAAGTCAATTACTTGGTTTAAACTATTCTCCAAATGAGATTCTTAAATATCTCCATATTAATATAGTCAACTTTTAACTGCGATAATATAATATTCTTCAATGACAAAAACCTTTATAAAAAAAAAAAAAAATGTTAAAAACTGAAAAAAGAAAGACAAAATCCATTGCTGGAGATCATCCTCTACAACCATTAATATCAACAATATTCACTATTTAACCATCCGATTAGAAGAAGGTCTGAGTCTCTCAGATTCATCAGATTTATAGTCAATTTCAGATCTGGTAATTTAATAATTATATTAGAGTCACAATAATTTTGAAAATTCCCAGCAATATTCTAAAAATGAATTCCTCATCCAAATTGTACTTAGAAAAAAACAATAAGCAACAGAAATTAACCAATCTTGAAAGGAGTAATTTTATTAGTACATTAAGTATCTATTAAGTGTCCATAAAAAAATGATATGACTTTTAAAATTACCATTTGATCAAAATCATCATTTGATTAATCACACGCCTAATGGTGATTTTAAAAGTCACCTCATTTTTTTTTTATGGACACTTAATATTAATAGAGTTACTCATCTTGGAAGCCCTCCTGTTGAAGTTGGACTGAATTTTGCAAAAGCGGACTGTTGTTCCTCCGACTTTGACGAAAATGACTTCTTACGCTGCTCAGCTATACTCCGGAACTCCATTGTCCGATCTTGGAATGACGATTGTTCCAATTTAACATGCTTTTTCCTAACCCTACCTTAAACTGAAATTGTACAATAACATAACCACCTAAAATCACATAAATTCATTCAGATTTTTCAATTTGCCCCTATAGGTGGCTCTGCCACCCTCCTTTTTCTTTTCTTTTTTCCTTTTTTTTTTTTTTTCATTTTTTTTTTAAAAAAAGTTTTATTATTTTCAATTTTTCATTAATTTTTAATGCTTTTTATTTTCAGTTTTTTAATTTATTTAATGCATTTGACACGTGTTATCACCAGAAAGTAAATATGTGGGCTACTGTTAGTTTTTGGACGAAGGTACTATCTCCGTATTTTTTCATAGCCCAAGTATCATCCGCGACACAAAATAAAGCACAGGGACAAAAAAAAAAAAAAAAGTCAAACCACAAGGGATAAAAATGTGTTAAATTAGATCAGGATCCTCTCAAATTCTCAGCTTGAATTTGAAAGAATTTGGGCAGGTGATTGTGAGAGAGCACTTATAGGACCCACTTGACCAAAAAAAAATTAGGCTGCCCAACTACTTATCCGGTCAGGTGAGTGACATAAGTACTCTCTCACAATCACTTAACTGAATTCTTTCAAATTCGGGCAGAAAATTTGACGGGATCTTAATCCGTTTAACTCAACAGTATATATGAAGTAAATTTTGACATATCTTTTAAAATTTTAAATAATGTAAAATCATGTACACCATTAGATGCATCGATTTTAAATCTTAACCATAAAATAGATAATATCTATTTTATTTGAAACGGAAAGAATCCTATTTTCTAAAAATATTCCAAGTCCGAATCTTATATATTCCATCATAACTTAACTTAATAGATAAATATTACTAATAATAATCAAATAGGGGTCCGGCTTCTATGTGGTACTAAAAAATTACCGCAAATTTGCTGTGATTTTTCTACGGCTGAGATGCAAACAACAAACATATGAAGGAAAAAACAAAACTCTGTCACTTCTCCGTTATAGCCAGCTTTTTTTTTTTTTTTTTTTTTTTTTTTCCTTATTGCACAGCACTTCCTGAGCAACCACACAAAAAGGAATCCACAAGTCCTGGCGATACTCCTCTGTAATTTTGATCCCTTCCTACCTCATTGCATCGCACATTTGCCACTGGAACTGAAGAAGCGACAACAAAGGCGTAGGCGAAAGAAAAAGCACATTGTTGTCACTGGGAAGGCTCCCAATTGGAGAAGAGGGTGATATCACCGATTGTGGTCGAGATTCGATTTCAATAAGTTGGGTGCAGATTTGGCAACGAGCGAGCACGTCCTAGGCCTTCAAGACCTGGTTTTCGAGGGCGAGATTGAAGTAAAGCTCTATAGCATAGCCCTGTGACATTGCTTCTGGAATTGAAATTCAGATAGGAAAACAGTTTATCAAAGGGAATGGAGTACAACCCGAGACTCAGAATTGAGATCTCAGAGTAGCGACCGACAAAGGAAATTGGACAATCAAATTAGCCCACAAAGTTAAAATCAAAACGCTGGACGTTTTAGCACAAATCTGCGAAAAGAAAGAAATACCCAGATGAGATTGAAGGCAAATGAGACCTAAGAAGTGAACAATATGTGAGATTCAAAGTAGCCAACGAAGGTAAAAATCAAAACCCTAGATATATTGTGCGAGAACACAAAGAAGAAGAAACCCAAATGAAATTAAAGGTAAAAGAAGCCAAAGAAGCAGGAAAATTTGAGGAGTAAAATGGAGGTGAGATGAGAAATGGAAGAAACAATCATGTGAAACGGTGGGAGTAAAGTTTCAATCAGAAAACAGACAGAGGGAATAAAGGGAAAGAAATCAAAAGGCTTTTGCCTGGTATTGTGTTTTTGCGAGGTTTCCCAACAAAATTGCCGTCAATCATCACGGCATTGATAGAGAGAGAGAGAGAGAGAGAGAGAGAGACTTTGCTACGTTGGACACCCCAAGAAGGATTCGGCTTCTATGTTTGCTGTTTGTAACGGAGAGGTGACGGAGTATTATTTTTTGTTTCATACGTTTGTTGTTTGCATCCCAACCATGGGAAAAAATCACAACAGATATGCGGTACTTTTTAGTACTGCATAGAAGCTGGATCCCTTTATTAGATTGTTTTGTAGCTAATTTTTGTCCAGGGAGACACCAGTTTGTCTTTGAGGAAATTGAGACATGTAGACGAGTCCTTTGGTGAAAATATCTATCACTTGATTAACAGTAGATATAAATTTCAAACAAACATCATTGTTGGCAACCTTTTTCCGAATGAAGTGCACATCAACCTCAATGTTTTTGGTACGAGCATGAGACATTGGATTGGAAATCAAAGCTAATGCCTCAATGTTATCACCCCAGACAACGGGACGAGACAATAGGGGGACAGTGGGCTACTTTTTCTCACATCAAGAAATAAGACACGGTCCCAATAAAACACCATACCCTGTGGTAGAGTTATGATCATCCAGGTTGCCACCCCAATCAGAATCACTGCAGGCATGAAAATCAAGTGAGCCAAGAGTGAAGTAGAGGCAATGGCCCACGATCCGTGTGAGATATCTAAGGACACATTTGGCTGAGGTCCAATGAGTAGTAGTTGGAGTGTGAAGATGCTGACAGAGTTGATTTACAGAGTAGGCAATCTTTAGTCTTGTGAGACTGCAGTATTGCAAGGCACCAAACACTATGGTATTCACTAACATCATAGAGGGGTTCACCAGAATGTGAAGATAACTTCCCATTAGAAACCCAGTGAGCAGAATATGGCTTAGTGCCTACCATACGTGCACGGTGAAGGAGATGCAAGACATATTTGCTCTAGCGATGGTGGAGGCCATAGCCCATAGGCTATCTGTGTAACCTGCATACCAAGGAAATACCCAAGGGGGCCAAGATCTTTCTAGGCAAATTCATCTTGAAGCCTTCGAATTAGAGAGAAGCCAACAAAGAGCTATGAGTTCTTGGCAAGACTATATCGTCAACATAGACAAGCAAAAATATGTGAACACTAGATTTATGAAAAGTGAACAAAGAGCTATTCACAGAAGATGCTGTAAAACCCAATTCAAGGAGACATTGAGATAACCTATTAAACCAGGCACTCAACGCTTGTTTAAGGCCATATAAAGATTTGTGTAGTCGACAAACATGGTTTGGAAGCAAGGGATTAAAAAGGCCCTCGGGCTACTCCATGTATACTTCTTCAAACAGAGTACCATGAAGAAATGCATTGGAGACGTCTAGTTTGAGGAAGGGCCAGCCAAAATAAACCGCAAGAGTAAGAATTACACGCACAGTTGCAGGCTTTATGACAGGAATGAAGGTCTCTAAAAAATCAACTCCACAAACTTGATCCAAACTTTTGGCAACCAATCAGGCTTTATACCGATCAATGGTGCCATCGGTTCGCTGCTTCAATTTGTAGACCCATTTGTTATGAATGACATTTTGAGTGGTAGGCCGTGGAACCAAAATCCATGTTTTGTTGGCCAACAAAGCATCAAATTAATGAATCATAGCTTGACGCCACTCAACAGAGGTAACAACTTAAGAGTAACATGTGTTAAAGAATTTTAAAAATTAATATGTATATATTTATTTTGTGATTTGAGATTTTTTTAAAATTAAAGGTATTAAAGAGTATTGAATGAAGAGAGTCACACATAGAAAAAAGAGAAAGTCAATTTGACATTTAAAAGGCCTAACCCACTTCAAGTATTTGCTTTAAAGTAATGTTTAGGTGTATGCATTTGTGTGTATACTCTAATACGGTATGAAGCATCGCACGCGCGCACACATGTGGGCTGTAGGTCGCTAGTGGCGCATTTATAACACACTTGGCACTTGGCATGAAGCATCAGAGCTCTGAGGGATCTGATCATGATCATCCTATTTTTGACGTCATGATCATTCAATCTGGTGGTTTGATTTAGACCATAGGATGCTTCTTAGGTATATTCGGTGGTTGGATTTACTTGACTATCACTAAAGTAAACTGTAAGGTCAAATCAATTTTGATCTAACAGTTAAGATTAAATAATTATGATCTAATGGTTATTATTAAATAATCATTGATAATTATTTGATTTGATGGTTTGAATTAATTGTCTATTAAATTAGCAGTTTATTACTTTTTAATTAGCAGTTTATAATTGTTGCAGATTGTTACTGCTAGAACAGCAGTTAATGATTGTTGGATTAATAGTTAATTTCGAAACTAAGTGACTGTTGGTAAACAAAAATAATAATTGCTATTTATAACACTATATATAGGCTACTACAGCCGAGTTTTAATATACAGAAAATTCTCTCTTTTTCTTTTTTTCTCTAACACTTTCTGTACTTTAAATTTCAAGTCTATGTCTCTTGCTAGAATAGAAAAATTTGAGGATATTCGGATTTAGTTTTGTTTGTGCAAAATGCAACTAAACAACATAGGATTTTTGAGCTCCATTATATCCTGGAAATATATTTGTTGTAACCCTTTGCATACCATTTCTGGTGGAGGCAATTAATAATTTCTTAAGGAAAGCGACATTTCGTTTTTCTGCTCTATTACTTTTATCTACCAATACATGAGTTCTTGAGAAAGAAGAACACTATTTGAGGGGATGAAGAGAATGTCTTGAGGAGTAGAAAAGCTTGAAGTCAAGAAATTCCTTGGGTTTGAGTGAACTCATTTGGGCTCGTGTGATCATACAGCTAGGAGGGGTAGGAGATCAAATTAGAGGAGTAGGTTCCGTGAGAGAAGAATCATAAGGAGAAATTGGAGGGATTAGTGTGGCCCGCGTGGGAGAGAAGGCCAAGTTTTCTGGAGTAGAGTTAAAGGAGCACGAGTCAAGAGAGAGCTGTCGGCAAGTGTGGTAGTTGGAAGGGACATAATAGACGGCTCGGGAAAACTAAGAGGGGAAGGAGACGTGGGTTGAGTGGGTTGAATTTGTGAGACCAGGAATATTTTTCTCATCAAACACTATGTTGCATGATAGATAAATCTTTTTAGTGACGGGGTCGTAGTAACGATAGCCTTTGTGATGAGAAGACCAACCAAGGAAGAGGCATATTTTGCTTTGAAAGGAAAGTTTGTGAGGAGTAAGGATGAAGAAGATAATAATTAACACATCCAAAGCTCCTTAACTGAGAATAATCAAGTGACTACTGAAATAATTTACTCGAAGGAGAGTCATTATTTTTAATAGGTGTAAGGAGACGATTGATAAGAAAAATTGTAGTGAGAAAAAGGTCAACCCAAAAGGAGGAAGGAAGGCGAGATTGGTCAAGAAGTGACAATCCAATGTCCATAACTTATCTATGTTTTCTTTCAGCAACGCCGTTTTGTTGAGAGGTGTAAAGACACGTTAAACGATGCAAAATTCCATTGGATTTGAAAAAATAAATAATTTGTTTGGACACATATTCGCCACCATTATCATATTGAAATTGCTTAATATGGCAAGAGTAAAAAAAAAAAAAAAAAAGTAGTTGTTTGCTCTTGCTAAGTTGACAATGGGAGAAAATGTGATCAAGACTTGAAGATCCAGCTAGTGAAAGTTGGAAAGAAGAGAGATGACACGCTTGGTTGTTTGAGAAGAAGGATGACCCAACCTTGCATGCCAAACATCCAAAAATGTTTTGACACCAAAAAGGGTGACATGTGCACGACACTTATTGACGAAAGTTTTTTTGATGTGGATGCGATAAAGCGCACCCTTACTAAGACTCTCCAGAAGTGTTGTGCTAGTTTTGTTGTCCTTGACAAAGTAATGAGAATTGGTTAGAATAAAAAAACAATCATTATCCAAGCAAAATTGATTAATGGAAAGCAAATTGGCCATAGCCGTGGGATAGTGAAGAACACGATTTAAATTGAAGGGGGATAAAGGTGTGTGGAGAATAAGAGAACCTGTGTTTTGAATAGGCAACCCAGAGTTATTACCAGTAGCTACTGATTCCTCACCACCATAGGGTTCATGAAGAGACAAGTTGGCAACATCATTTATGATGTGATTGTTTGCGCCACTGTCGGCATACCATAAGTAGTCCTCGTGCATGACATTAGTTTGGGCTACCATAGCTACAAGTTGAGCATGAGGATTGCACTGTTGAAAGCTGTAGTCCATGTGGTGAAAGCAATCAAGAGTCTCGATGACTAAGTTTTCCACAAATCTTACACGAGTTGTGTGGAGCATTGTTAAAATTGTTGGGAGAAAGAGACTCTTGTTGGGGCGTGGAGGAGCTACTGGGCAACATGATTTTTGCTCTCTAGTGATTTGGGCAGGCAACAAATTGTTGTTGAGGACCGGGGGAAATTATGATTTGGGTGTGGAGCAAATTTTTGCAATGAGGAAAAATTCTGCTTTGTCTTCCTTGGACCAGGGAGTGTGGGCTTCCTAGTAATCATGGTAGAGTTGCGCAGTGCAAACAAGCAGGTCGTGATAAAGGCTGTACAAGAGGCATTTAGGCCACCAATTACATAGGAGATGAAGTCATCCTCCTCAACTAGTTTGCCAACACCCTTGAGTTGATCAACCCAAAGCTTGGCATCATGAAGATATTCAGTACAACTTTTACCATCCTGATGAAGGTTCTGCAATTGCTGCTTGAGATGATGAACTTGGGAGAGAGATTGAAAGGCATAATGGTTGGATAAAGCCAACTAGACCTACTGGGTAGAGTTCAAGTTGTATGGATAACACCATTTCAGCTAGAGTGGCATTAAGCCAACTCAACACAAACTGATCTTTTGTGAGCCACTGTACATACTCAAGATTAAGATTAGTGGTATCCTTGCCTTGCCATTAGTTCAAGGCATGAATTGTGCTGGGCACAGTTCTGTACCATCAACAAACCCAGCAAATCATGACTTTGTAACACAAGGAGGCATTGGAAGATCCAAGTCAGGTAGCTTGTTCCATCCATTCGCACACCAATCAGCTGTGCAATATTGGGTGGGTTGAAGACAATAGATTTAATAGTGAAATAAGAACTCTAATACCATGAAAATGTATGTATTAAAAATAAATATTTCTTCAATAATTTACACTAAGAGGCACTCAGCCATTTATACACAAAATGGACGTTCAGAGGACTGAGCTATTAATTACAAGATTACATGTTGAATTATAGTAGAGTTTCCTTGTTAAGTCTGATATGCCTTTCTTGTTTTGCACGCATGCCTTTGTTATAATTTTTTCCTTCTTGGTGCATGATATTTCCTTGAATGGAGAGTCATAATAGCCATTATATTTCCTTCTTGACGCAGCACCGTATCATCTTGATCTGTAGGAGATCCTTCAACAGCTGGTTGGTTAACACTTGCAATGCTGGGAAAAGAGAAAGCAAGTGTGTTTGGCAAGAAGAATGGGGATTTATAGTGTTTCACACGCATAATCGATTGAGTGAAAGGTTTAGGGCTAATAGAATTTATTATGTGGCCCCCATTCTCTTAGCTCACACTTCCATCATTTTCTAGTTGTAATAGAATGCTACTAATCCATGTGGCAATGGCTAGAATATTGTGGACGTAGCTTTTCTTTACGCCCCATGCACCTACTAATGTATGATAAATTTGGTAAGGCCAACCTAATCGAGTTAGGTCCGGTCGGCCTAGATTAGCTCAAGCTTAGTCGACCTAACATGAATGACATATGATCGACTTGTAGGCTTTGTTGCCAGTGGCCTGGCTTAAGTTCATATTGAAGGTGGGCCAGTTTAGTAACCAGCGAAGGCCTATTCTTAAGGGGGTTTATTATATGGTATGCCATGTTAGATTAATAGATTAATGGTGTGTTTGAGATTGCGATTTCATAGACAATAAGTGCGATTTTAAACCAAATCGCAGAACATAAATCGTTTAGAAATTGTTGATAAGTGTTGAATGTAACACATTCGAGCTCCTTAATTTACGTATGTTAAGCTCTTAGTTTTGTATAGTTTGATGTTTTGTATTATTTTTGTGTTTTCTTGTATTTTACAGGTTTTAGAAGAAAATTTGTCGATTCCAAGATAATAATGAAGTCAAATCCGTCAATTCCAAGATAATAACGAAGTCGGCCCGCTCACTTTCGGAAAGAATAAAAAAGCCAAATCAAACTTGACTTTAAGAAAAAGAGAAGCCGGCAAAATCTTTTATTTTTGGAGAGAATCCAGAATGAGGATGTCTCAGTGTTTTGGTCATAACTCTCTGGTCAGGAATCGGATTGCGATGAAATTTATGGAGTTGGAAAGCTGATAAAAAATGAAACAAATATGTCAGAAATAGCTTTTTCCTAATTCAGACTTTTACCATGCCAAAATCACCCCGCAATAAATGACCGCAAATCTGGACAATTCTTATTCCGATTTGTACTAGGATTACTTCCTTATTTGACAAGAAAACTCAAGGAACGATTTTCTGGAATTCCAAGGGTTCTAGGGCTTGTTTGCTCCCTATAAATAGACCCCCAAGCTTCAAGAGAATGTATGCTTATGCTTATGCTTGTGCTTACGCTCATGCTTGTATTTAGTTTTAAACAGATAAACTTCTTGAAGGCTTGAAGAGTTGAAGAGAAGTAATCATGGCAGGAGGCCATTGCAACAGTGTCATGAGCAGCTACAAACCTTTGTGGGGTATTGATGTAGCCCTATCCAAGCACAATGGTTTGATGTATTTTAATTTAGAAAATTTCAGTTTATGCATGTTGGTTGTATAATCATGAGAATTGCTACAATTTGATATTGTTCTTCATCTTTCAATGCAATTGTTCTTCAGTTCATAATCAATATTGGTAGAATTCTTCTCTTGTCTTAGAAAGTTTTTTTTTACCCTTATTGAACTCAAATCATTCTTATTTTTTGTGATTATAAGAATGATGATTATACAACGGGTTTAATTGACATATGATCAAGAGGATTAGATAAGCCATGCCTAGGGAAGACGGATCATACTACACCCTAGTTTAGTGTAATTTAGGTAGACGATCTGTGCCAACCGAAGATGGGTTATACTGTTCCATTGATTGTATGTATCCTATTAAAGACATAACTAATCCATACCTAAAGAAGACGAGTCGTACCGTACCGCATCTTAGTGGTTAGGTGGACGGTTCGTGCCAACCGAAGATGGGTTATACTTATTCTTTAATATGGTAATTTCTTGTTTATTTATAGAATGAATTTTTCTAATTAATTATGATTAACCATTGATGTGCGGATAGTGGTGAAGTCAATACTCTACTCTGTCTTTCTCTCTTATAATTCAATTCTCTTTTACGTTTATTTTATGCACTTTAGTTAATCACAAAATCAACAACATTTTCTTTAGTTATTTTTAACTTTTATAAAATTGATAACAATACCCCTACAGTCTTTGAGGTTCGACACCCTCTCCATAGCCTTATCTTACAAAGATTCGTTCTATTGCGAGTGGTTATTTTATTATTGATATATTTCGGTAAACAAAAGACTGCATCAACTGTGTTTTTAAAGATTGTGATTTGAAAACGTAGAAAATCTGTGTTTTCAAATCGCTGGTAAGATGACGTTTTTTGAAAACGCAAAATTTTAAAGGGTAATTTGCGATTTTAAAGGCTAAACTGCAATTTTGCCAAACACTTAACTGCATTTTTAAAATTCACTTTTTCAAATCGCACTTTTTGAAATTGCAAACCCAAACGGACCATAAATTAGAAACAATTCTTCTAACTCAATTTAAAGAAAAACTTTGTCCATTTCTCTTCTCACAAAAAATAGAAACTACAAAGAAAATAAGACTTTTTTTTCATGTTACAGTTATTATTTTTTCTTTTTAAAGTAATTATAAGAAGTAGAAGAAGAATGGATGACATCCATAAAGGAACTTTAAGAAATACTCTTACTTTAAGGATAGTTAAAACACTTGATCCGGCCAAACAGAAAACCCAAAAAAAAAAAAAAAAAAAAAAAATGAGATGAAGAAAATAGAACTTACAAAATGCTTGGGTAACTTTGAAGAAAATGCTTGAGTAACTTTGACAAGAGGTTTTTATTGTAGCTCAAGCTTAGTCGACCTACAATAAAAACCTCTCGTCAAAGTTACCCAAGCATTCTCTCATATTTTATTAATTACCCATACTTTTGTATCTTTGCAAAGAGAACTTACAAATATACTCATATCTAAAATTTTGAGAAATGTTAGAATATTACAAGTCTGTTTATGTTTTTTTTTTCTTCGAAAGAAGTGGGGATCTCTCTCTCTCTCTCTCTCTTTTTCTCACTATGTTTCTGATGTGTAAGAGTTATCTCTGTTACGTCAAGAACGAATATTTACAAATGTCGATAGTTCATGTTAGAGTGAGTAATCCATCTCCTGCCTTATCCCATGATACGTGTGAAGATAACTCACCATCTATGTGCTCATTTGGTGCAACAGCTCCTCCTAATAAACATGATAAGATTGGATGAGCTCTACGTTTGGATTGTAATTTATCTTGAGTAATTGTTAATAGATAGGTCTCTAATTATTCCTTTGTATCTATCTGTTTGTTATAACAAACCTAATGTATCTTCTATTTATACTATTGAATACAAGGAATGAAATATTCCAGCCAAAGCTTTTCTTATTTTGCAGATAGTACCTATGTGTGTCAAAGATGACCTAGATTCATTATGTTATTAACTTCCATAGGAATGGAGTTGATGCAGGAAGTCCAGATTCATGAGCAATCAACAATGGATTTTATAAATACTGTATTTTGCTTCCTCCCTTTGGCAAGCGAACAAGTACGAAATTGTCTAATAAACTTGGCCACATCATGTTTTAATGAAGGCCAACATAAATGATCTTATAGCATCCCTATAGCTTAGTCATTTTATACTTTTAGCTAAAATAGCTAATGAAAAGACTAAAAACCACCTCCATCCGATTATGCGAAAAACACCACATGTGGTGTAATACCGTTCATAAATTCATCCACGATCGTAAGATTGACCACTTGAGAAAGTACTTGACCTTCTCGGTGGCAAAGAGTGCATAATTATTTTAACATTTCTCTCTTTTCTAATTTTTAATATTTTTCTCACACAACATGGCAGTGCTGCCTTGGCTGAGCAATGATGGCTGAGCTGCTCGCAGTGCTCCTAAAGGAGAATCGGTGGAGCTTTCCGGCTGCGACGGTGATGTGGGACCCACAAGGGCTAAAGGCCACAGCTTTCATGGCGTTCTTGAAGGAGATTCGGTGGAGGACCACATGCCGATGGAGGTTGACAAGGAGACACCGCGTTTTTTCGTCAATGATGGTTGAGCGACGAGAGAGATATTTGTTGCATGAGGAGTGAGGCGATTTGTGATTTATTTGTCTGATTTTCAATTTGCAATTTGTGATTTCATCTAATTTGCGATTATTTGTCTTACTAAAAAAATTTAAAAACAATTATTTATAAAAATATATATAACAAATTTAAATAAACGGTTGAAAGCAAGTTTTGAAAAGTGATGAGTTAAACTAAAAAAAATAAATTTTGATTAATCATTTTGTATATAAATATAAAAAAACCACTGAAATTGTGAATGCTCTTACACATATATAGTAATGGTCTTGTCATGCCCAAAATTTCCAGCAGTGCCACCTGCATGCAGCATGCAACTCTCCTCCCTCGAGAAAGTATTAGGCAAGCGTTGCCAAGTCCCTTAAAAAGAAAGAAACCCATCTTGAATGACAAAAGGAAGGTGACTGATTCTCTGTCCAGCGATGATTTCTTCATAAATAATTCCAAATTCTTAAGCTTGTACTGCCAAAGAATGTTGTAAACGTGTTTTTCAGGGCACAAAATCATGAAGGTTATATAGGTCCCGTCTAGGAAGGATGAACTGCTATTGCAACCTAGTTAGTTTAATTTAGGTAAAACAATTTATGTCTTGCCGAAAAATGAATTATGCTTATCCCTTGATTACGTGTATGCTAATTACGAAATTTGATAATTCATAAATAGAGAAGACGGATCGTACCGCATCTTAGTAGTTAGGTGGACGATCCATACCAACTGAAGTTGGGTTACACTTATTTCTTAATAAAAGAAATTTCTTGCAACATCGTTGGGTGCTTAACAAACACACACGAGTTACATCATTTATATAAGTGGAATTCCCATGTTAAATGCAATTTACCATTATTATAAGGTTAGTGGTGAAATTAGTCCCCTATAACTTTTTCATACTATCTCATTTTTATGTTTTTAGTTAGTTCAAATTAAAAAATCAAAATCGAATATATTTTCTGAATTAAATTAAAGTTAATCTTAGTTACTTAACAACCAAACTAGCCGTTCTTGAGGTTCGTCACCCCACATAGACCCTATCCTACAAAAGGTTCATTCTATTGCGAGTAGTTTATTTATTATTGACTCCACACCACATCACGCCTCCAAACCAATCCTCTTGCCTTACCCTATTTGAAACCCTAAATTCCCTACTATTTTCCAGCCTTTCCTACCACAAACCTAGCTCCGGCTATACCAAAATCTTATAATAAACATGCTCTCCTACAATTTGCTTGTGTAAACCATAACAACTAACAAAGTAATAGAGATGATCAAATGATAAACTGAATAACTGCTAATGGCTATACCAGTAGCCATACACAATTGCATTATTTGAGATTTTGAAGCAATGCTTCCAAAGAATACACAAACGTACACTCCTACCAGAAAAATATAAGCCATATATAACATTTATTAGCACACAAATTTAAAAGAAAAAAAATTAGAAACTGCATTCTTTACTAAAAATATAAGAGCTCGAGATGCCTTCATTCGATTGCTCTCAAGTCTTTGCACTCGTTGATGACACGCCACTCTTGGGCTGAGAGGAAGCAAATGAAGTGTTGCTCCGTGCCTGTGAACTTTGGCTTGAAGATGACTCGGTGAAGAAAACTATGTGCTCCTGATTGTCAGCAAACAGTTCGAGAGATCGTGGAATCGGGGCCAAGTTCACATCTAGAACACCCTCAAGGATTTGAACCACCTGACCCATCGGCAGCCTTCTAGTTTCATCATCTTGGATGCACCAACAAGCAACTTTACAAACTCTTGTGAGCTCCTCTACATCAGCGTTTCCCTCCAACCAGGGATCTAATAGGCTAAGGACATCGCCCTCTTCAGCCATGAGGCTTGCAGCCCGGGATGGGAAGAATCCAATTTTGCCATCTGCAGATGGCTCAGAGTTTCTCCTTCCCGAGACAAATTCGAAAAGCATCATTCCATAGCTGTAAACATCGGCCTTGGCTGTAATGGCCCCCCCTGAAATCCACTCTGGAGCAAGATAACCTCTTGTGCCTCTCATGGTTGTCAGGACTCGGCAGAACTCCCGCCCAACAAGCTTTGCCAGGCCAAAATCTGCCACTTTTGGACACAAATAAGCATCTAGAAGAATGTTTTCTGGTTTTATGTCACAGTGTATGATGCACTCTCGGCACTTCTCATGGAGATAATTCAACCCTCTAGCTGATCCTATAGCAATCTGGTATCTTTGTTTCCAGTCCAAAAACTTTTCATGGAAGAGATGAGATTCTAAAGAGCCATTTGGCATGTAATCATACACCAGCAACTTTCTAGCACCTTCAGAGCAGAACCCACGAAGCCGAACAAGATTTACATGTTGGATTGTCCCGATTGTACTGACTTCTGTGCGGAATTGCTTCTCTCCTTGGCTGATGCTTGCAAGTTTCTTGACTGCTATGAATGTTGAATCAGATAACTTCCCTTTGAAAACAGAACCAAAGCCTCCTCCGCCCAACTTGTCCGAGAAATTCTTGGTCGCGTTTTGCAAGTCTCTGTACCTAAATGCCACCAATGAACCCTCTACTGCTTTTCCAGTTCCAACAGCTCTCTTTCTTCGCATAAGGATTATAAAAAGGCCTAGCAGAATTGCTACCCCTGCAACTGAGCCCGCAATGGCACCAACAATCATCCCCTTATTATTCTTTTTAGTTGAGAACTCAGAAGCTGCAAGTTTGAGATATAGAGTTCTCCCTTTAGGATCATCTCCTGAGAGTTGTTCCAGATTCAAGAGATCTCCAACCCAAAATGAACAGTTATTGCTTTCATAAGCATAAGCATTGCAGGAGCAACTATTCAAGCAGGTGGATTCACATTCTATAGCACTTCCAACCCCAGCAGATTGTGGTTGGACAGGCAATACCATGCTGGGCATTGGTAAAAACCTGTCTTCGTGCCCATTAGTAAGATTGGTATTCTTACACTGTAAAGGAGTTCTCCTCATGCACCCACCAGAATAATCTGACAAATTCCAATCGTTCTGCGACTGAGGAATAAAACCTGTCAAGCAGCTACAAAAAGGCTTTGATTGTTCGTTGCAGGTACCAAAAGCCCCGCAAAAATCATAAACCTCGCATTGTGTTTGCGGTTGAGACCAAAACAAATTCCACATATTGTTATTGTTTAACCATGTCTTTTGCTGAATCTGCCCAGAAATTTCAATCACGAATAGAGAAATGATGGAAGGATCGTCAATAGAATAGGTGAAATAACTCTCATTTGTGTTGTTAACATAACTGAAGTTGTAGATATAATTGGCTGCCATTTCAGGAACTAAGCTAAAAATCTTCCCATCCCAAGCTCCACCAGTCCAATACTGAATGGACCTATTCCACAGAATAATATACTCACTGGTATTTACCTTTAGCTCAAGAGAAAAGAGTCCTGGTGCAGGATCCTCCTCATTCTTCCATGAAATGAGGCGTTGGTTTTGATTGGAACTTTTGTTCAATCCAAACTTAGCACCAGGAAGCCATGTATGAGCTGGGTGATCAAAACTTTGCCATAAATGTTGTCATGAATTAGACCCATCTTTCAGAACAAGATTTCCTTCATCTAGAAGAACAGCTTGTACAGGACTTGATGAAGTGGTGGAGGTCAAATTTGTGGACCAAACTGGGATTTGGGACTCATTGAAGAGAACCAAATTACCATCCGAGATTCTTAACACAGAAGAACTCTTATCAGAGACAGGTTTATCTCTGTTTGCGACCCAAACTATGGTTTGGGTTGAGACTTTACCAGTACCGTACCACATGCCGATGTAGTAGTTAGAAGAGTTACCTGGTTTGAAGAAACCCAGTACAAAATTGCCACCTGAAGAGGCAATGGTTTGATCACCAGAGAGAGATTGGTTGGCAGAGATGGTGTCAGCTCCAAGGGAAGGATGGTTGTTGACAGATAAGCCGAGGAAGAGAAGAGAAAGCATGGGCCATGGATTCTTCTTCCTATCCATGGCTGCATAGAATTTTTACAGAGTAGCGGGAGGATGGAGGAACGGGTCTAAATACTCGTATCGCTTCGGTGTGGAAGAGGAAGTTTATAGAGTCAGGTAGCAACTGACTAACACGCCGAGGAAATTTTTGTCGTCGTGTTTTGTCTGATTTTGTGGGGGGAAAACTATTTTTTGGAAAAGTCGATTACTTCGTTCAAAGTTCAAACTATTTCACAAAATAGGCCAAAAAACAATTCAAACCAAGGGATTCGTGAATCTTCTGAAAACCGGTCCCCTCCTCTCTCTATCTCGCCAGAAAAGTCGCCATTTTTACTGAAAAAGTCTCCATTTTCCAGCTGGACTCCCTCTCGCCGGCCTCTCTCTCACTTTTCCCCGGAAAAGGTCCCATTTTCGCCGGACTCTTTCTCACTTTTCGCCGGAAAAGGTCTCTATCTTCGCCGGGAATTGTCTCCCTTGCCGGAGACGCTCCTCTCTCAAATTTCAGTTTTCCAAATTTCCTCCCTTTTCCCCCACCGATGACCGACCACCGTCCCCCTCCACCACCGCCGAACGCTGCCCACTAAACGGCCGACCGACCGAGCGCCGTCCACCGACCGACATCGTCCCTCTCAGACCACCTCTCTCTCTCGGACTCATTTCACAAATTTACACTGTCCCCCTCCCCCACCGACCGAGCGCCGGCCACCAAGACAAACGGCCCACCGACCGTGTGCAGACCACTTTAAAGTTAGATTTTTTATTTTTTATTATTATTTTTTTTCTGGGTTTTTTTTTTTCTTTGTAGAAACAACAGATTTTTTCCTTGGATTGGTGTTATTTGATCTTTGCTCTTTCACTGCTTTGATCTTTGCAAGTTCGGTTTGAATTCTTCATATTCCTGAGATACATGTTCTATTCATTTGTGTTTTGGTGTAATAAATTTCATTCATCCAAAAAAGAAAAGAAAAGAAAAAAAAGCCAGTGACAATTTTACAGCAGAATTGAGCACTGCATGCCTTCATTACCATTGATTTATGCCTGTGACTTTTAATAGTATGGCTTTTATTCTGTTAGTTAATATGGATGTTCAATAATTCTTTCATAAGGTACTTAATCCAATTCTTTCCTGCTTACTGACATAAAGGTGTTTCAAAATGCACATATTCATCAATTTGTTTTCTCGGTTCCTCTTAAATTAATCCTCTGTAGTTTTGGACGATAAGCAGGCTGCATGTCAATGGATCTGGGGAGTATGAACCTAAAAGAAACTGGTAGTCAGTGTTCTTCTGCTCTACAAGATGAGGTATTTCTACTATTCAAGATGATATCATTTGTGCTTTAAGGTCTGTGGTCAGTAATTATTTTGGATTGGAATGCCTGAAGTTGCTAATAAGCTTAATCTTTTACTTAGCTTTGGCAACTGGGATCATTGCGAAAACTTTTATCTTTATTGAGAATCTACTAATGAGGTGTGAATATCATTGCAGCTTGATATGCTACAGGAAGAAAATGAAAGTCTACTCGAAAAGGTGATGCCAATATAATTTTGCACTTCATTTTTTGCCTATATTGTATAAATGTTTGACACTGGCTTGTAGTAACAATGCTCTATTTTAAGAAGAATCATATTTTAGCTGTGCAAGTCAAGACGGTTTTCTTCAGCTTTTGAAGCACTGAGTTAATGCTTGGGAGTGCTGCAATAGTAATCTCCAAACAATCAATGTGGTCAAATTGAGTGCTTGTCATGCGGATATTGCTGTTGCAACACATTCATTCAACAGAGAAGACGTTATTCTAGGGAGAAAATGTAATTTTAGGTGTTTTGTCTCTATTGATGTGATCAAAATGTAATTTTGTTAGTACTGGGCGAAGTGGTTTGTTTTGGTTGGCCAATCTGGCATAATGAATTTTACAAAATTGTATGTTAAATTTGAACTCAAAGCAAGTACAATCGTACATGAAAGAATAGTGTGTATGCACAATTGCAGGTGCATACAGACAACCATTTCCTCAAGAAATTCCAAAGAATGCCAACTATCTGAACTATGAAATTTGAAGTTTTGTATGTCTGCAACTTTTCATATGAATAGTAAAGTTGATCTACTAGCAATTAGGATGTGAGTTTCCAACAAATTACAAACTATGAAGTTTAGCATTTGTATGAAAATGGAGTTTGAGGATCAAAGTAAAATCCACTACAAAGAGAAATAAATTAACAATGACAAAATGAACGTGATTTCATTTTGAACTTTTTCACATCTATCTACTTGTGGTTCTAAAACCAGACTTTGATGATTTTGGGCTCAATGCTGCATTCGCAAGCAAGTAAAACATTACAGAAGAAAAATTACAACAAAAAGGAAAAAAAGAAGAAGCACAAAATAGTGCCGAAACACAACAAAATACATTGCAACGTTGCTTGATCTTCAATTAGTTTTCGCTTTGGTTCATCTTCACTCAGAAGAAGTTTCATCTTCATCATGAGGCAAATGTAGACGTTCTTTTGATCTTCAATTAAGTTGCCTGGTTCATTTTCGCCCTGATGGCGTTCATCTACATCCCAAGGAAAATGTAGTGGGTCTAGTGCCTGTGATGAACTGTCAACTGCATATGTACACAGTTCTTGCCTGTATTCATGTTTTTGTGGATATACGACTAACAAATCCTGTAATTTAAATGTATTCTGTGTTAAATGCAAGAATAACATGGACTCTTTAATTGGCATCCCTCTGTTTGCACCCAAAAAAAAAAAAAAAGCAGCAGTAATTAATTGCAAGATTAAAAGCCAAGTAAAGTAGTGGCTCGGTGACATGATAAAATACTGCTTCAATGTTATTCTTATGAAATAACTACAATTGAAAATTTAGATTTTTTAAAGAGTGGAAAATGTACAAATAAGACTGCTTCTTCGGAGTAATATGCCATTAGAATCTCAATATCAACCAAGATGTTTCCTCCCCATATCAGTCTTGAGAAATGCAGCCATCATTCGATTGTCAATTTCTAATTTCTTTAGCAGAAAGCTTCAACTTGTCAATGAAAGTTTCATAGAAAAATAATAATGACATCTTGATATGATCTAGTAAAAAAAATTCAATTGTCCTGCTTTAGAAATTTCACACCATTCTCTATATATGAAGTCTACTGGCTAAATAACTAATGTTTTTGTTACACAATTCCAATATTCTAACAACAAAAAGAATCTTTTATAAAGTCAAAAAAAAAAAAAAAAAAAAAAAAAAAACAGACACATACACAATCAGAGTGAAGAAGTAATTTTCTTCGGCTGCCAAGAAGTAGAAGGTGCAGGACCACCGCTACGAGCTTGCCCGCTTGACAACCAGTTAGCTCTGGCCTACAGGTTCTCCACCTCTCCCTTGGCAATCTCTCGCACAATAAGTCCTACTTTTTTTTTTTTTCTTTTTGTCTTTTATTTTCTTTTCTATTACTGTGCTGAGAGCCTGAGACAATAGTCATTCTCTTTCTTCAGTTCAAACAACTCGTTTTTAGGTATGTATATCAGGTTATTGGCCAAAACCGGGGTCCCGGTTATTGGATTTTCAATAACCTAGTCCGGATTCGGGTACCACGAGTAAAATCGGGTATCCAGGTCGGGTATTTTTAAATATATATATATATATATATATATATATATATATATATATATATATTGGGCCTTTTTTTTTTTTTTTAACTTCACTTAAACTTTTTTGGGCTTTATATATTCAGTTATAAAATTCTAGTCCAACTGTAATGAAATCCAGTTATATTCAGTTATTAAATCCACGTAAAAGCCTAGTAACATTAGAAAACCCATAATAAGAATCCACATGAAATGTCCAGAATTTACATAGATAACAAAATGTCTATTAATAGCAAATAAACAAACCTACAGTCCATATTTCTTCAGAAATAAAATGAATATTATATACACAGATAACAAAATGTCTACTAAGAGCAAATAAAACAGACCTACAATCCATATTTCTTCATAAATAAAATGAATATTACATACACAAATAACAAAATGTCTACTAAGAGCAAACGAAACAAACCTACAATCCAAAAATCTTCAGAAATAAAATAAATATTACATAGATAAGAAAATGTCTACTAAGAGCGAACAAAGTAACAAACCAACAAGTCTACTAAAATTTTCAACTACCATTATCCTTCACTAAGTTTTTGCCACATTCTCCCACACATTTAATAGGAACTCTAATAGTTTTCTTTATTGTAAACAGGCCATTGATAAGTTGTCGATCCTCCCAAGTTTATAAAAACATCATTATTAGCTCTATATAATTTATAAAACATCAAGTTTTCTCTTTCTTTTTCCCCATATTTTTTATGTTGCCATTCAAATATTTAACTTGAACCTCTCCATCCATTTTAGTGGTTTATATAGCACTTTCTTCACACAAACAAAACACTACCGAAATCACAAAAATCAACCAAAATCCCCAAAATCCAGGCAAATCAGAAGTTCAAATGCAAAATTAAACCAGATCTAAAAAATGATCCAAATCTAACATTTGCTCCACCTGCTTCCTTTGCTTCGTCTACTTCAGAAAACACTAGATCTGTAGAGAAACAAAGAGGAAGTCAGTAAAATTGAAGAAGAGGAAGAAGGCAGGTGTGAAAAGTGATTCACTGAGCCGTGAAGACAAGAAGAAATGAAGGCAGCAAGCCAGCGGTGCACAGGGAAAAAAAAAAAAAAAAAGAGGAAAGAAATGAGATTCAGGGTTCAGGTCGTGTATCATAGGGTAAAAGGGTAGGGAGTATTTTTTTCCTTTTTCTTTTTTAATAAATTAACAGACCCGGTCCCTGGTATAACCGGGTTTTTTCAAAATCAAATCCCGACTCCGAGTCCAGGTACCCCGGTTACTCGGTTATAAATAATCGGGAACCGACCTAGTTTTCCGGAGCCGATTAGTACCCAGATCCTGTTCTGGACCGGTTATAACCGGTCCGAATTTACACGCCTACTTGTTTTGTACTGTCAGGATAAAGATGAAAATCTATGGTTGTCTATGTTTTGCTTTTCAGACTTTCAGTCATTACAACCTGACTTGTCAACCTACAACCACAATTTTTTTTTAAAAAAAGTTAATTTTCTTTGTTTTGTTTTTCTGACTTAGACCTCAGTCATTGCTACCAATGCTACGTGCCTTGTTGTAGGTAAGTTTCCTCTCTCTCATAGAGTCTCTCTAAGGTTCTTCCTCCTTCTGTGTTTCCTACCTTTTCTCTTTCTAGTCAATTATTATGTTGTATAATTAGTCATTACTAATTATTAAAAAAAATTATCATTACTTGTAATTGAAAGTTGTAGATGAACTTATTACAAAAATGAAGCTCCTTTGATGAATTAGCTTCAATTATTCTTTTATGTAAATTTTTTAATAATAAATATTTGTTAGAAATATGCATTGAATATGAAAAACTTGAAAAAAAAATTAATTAAATCTAAAAAGAAAATTCTAAAAAAATTTATTACTAGCAATATAATAACATTGAATCTCAAAAGCATAAAAATAAATAAATAAATAATAATAATAATAAAATATTAAATCAGAATATAATATAAAATTTTAAAATATTTAATATTTAAATATAAAAAAAGGCCTCATATAAAATTTCCAGGTAAGGCCTAAGCCGGCCTGACTAATTGTAGTCAACTTTTAACTACGATAATATTCTTCAATGACAGAAGAAAAATAAATAAATAAATAAATGTTAAAAACTAAAAAAAAAAAAAAAAAAAGACAAAATCCATTGCCGGAGATCCTCTACAACCATTAAAATAAACAGTATTCAACATTCCGATTAGAAGAATGGTCTAAGATATCTTGACATCAGATTTTATAGTAAATTTTAGATCTGCTAATTTAATAATTATATTAGAGTCACAACAATTTCGAAAATTCCAGCGATATTTTAAAAATGAATTGCTCATCCAAATTGTATGTAGAAAAAAAAAAAAAAAAGCAACAGAAATAAACCAATCTTGGAAGCCCTCCTGTTGAAGTCAGACTAAATTGCAACTGCGGATTGTTGTTCCTCCGACTTTGATGAAAATGACTTCTTACACTACTCGGCTATACTTCAGAACTCCATTGTCCGATCCCGGAACAACGATTGTGCCGATTTGACATGTGTTAGGAAATATTCCTAATAGTTAGTAAATGAGCCTGATAGTCCAACTCAGGCCCATTCACCATTTACAGTCGCAGAGAAAGCCGGATTTAGGATCCATTACCCGAGCCCGTTAATTCACTGAAAGGGCCGGGCCATGTGATCCACCACTTGGTAAAGCCAAGCCCAGTCGAAAGTGACCTGTAAAAAGCCATGAAGAGACTGAGATCCCGAGATACCCAGAACATGTCTCGGACTTGTTCAAGCCCACGTTCCGGACACATAGCACCCTATGTTCCGGAACATGGGTACACACAATCCGAACGCGTAAAGATATGCAATCCGGACACGAGGAAGCCCACATCTTAGTTGCAAAAAGACTCATGATCTGGATGTACAGATGCCCCACGATCTGGGTAGTGGGAGACCCATGTTCAGAGGATGAGCTCCCTCCATTTCCGAGAGAAACCAGTCCTCACCCTTACTATAAATACCTACAGACATACAGGTATACTCTAGCTGCATTCTCTCTGAATTATACTGAATACCCTCTGGAATTGTCTACTGACTTAGGCATTGGAGCAGGATTGTCGGCATCCCCCAACACAGTTGTTTGTTATTTTGTAGAGTAGGAAGAACAAGGCGAATCACAAGGCGACACGTCACCATATCGGAAATTATACCAACAGTTTGGCGCTGTCTGTGGAAACGATTTTTAATTCGTTTCTCAACAAAAAAAAAAAATTGTGATGGTGCGCACAAGAGCCAGAGATCTCGGGAGAAACAACCCTCCACCCGAGGAGGGGAGACCATCAAACAACAACAATGTAGCTACATTGGAAGCCCGGATCACTTAAATGACCAAAGATATGCAAGCTCTTATCGATCAAGACTTGTGATTGTTGGGGCGACTCCCAGGGGGGCAGATCCCCGAAGGATCAAACGAGAACGAAGGAAATGAAAGCGACACACACGTCGATGGAGATATGAATCTAGAGAGCCGAGGGGATGTGACGTCCCACATCGCCTGGGAATGGGAATGGGAATGTGCATATATGTATAAAAGCATCATTCTTGATACAACGCGTTTTAAAGCCGTGAGGACGATGAACCTATCAGAACTCCGCAATTAAGCGTGCTTCTGTGAGAGTAGTACCAGGATGGGTGACCTCCTGGGAAGTCTGATTTGGGGAAGCCAAAAGCGGACAATATTGTGTCATTGGGGGTGGGTCGTTACAAATGGTATCAGAGCCATTGCCCAGCCTGAGATGGGGGGAGCGTACACAAGCCCATGAGGGTCATCAGCAAGCACTTGCTGGGACGCCAAGAATTGGATGATCCCATGAGGGTCGCCAGCGGGGACGCTGGGTCCCAAGAGGGAGTGATTGTGACGTCTCACATCGCCTGGGAATGGGGATGTGCATATATGTATAAATGCATCATTCTTGACACAATGTGTTTTAAAGCCGTGATGGTGATGAACCTATTAGAACTCCGTAGTTAAGTGTGCCTCTACGAGAGTAGTACCAGGATGGGTGACCTCCTGGGAAGTCAGGTTTGGGGGAGCCAAAAGCGGACAATATTGTATCATTGGGGGTGGGTCGTTACAGGCGATTCTCAGACTAACCAACCTGGAGACAACTCTTGGAACGATAGAGCTGAAAGGAATCCTCACTAGAATAAGAAGAAGAGGTTAAGTGAGGTGGTGGCCTCCCTTGACGAGAAGTACAACCGACTTCAGAAGGAAGTCCACCAAAAGGAGAAATGCAAAACTTCTTTGGTAGACAACCTGCTTGCATGGGACGGCTTCGCCGTTCACTGACCAGATATTTGTTGTTCTCCTGCCTGAGAAGTTTAAGAGCCCGAGCATCACAACATTCACCGGGATCGAGGATCCAACCAAGCACCTAGATAATTACTGGGCTCATATGGACCTTCACGAAACTCTGTCCTAGGTGGCCTGCTGAGCCTTCCCTCTCACCTTGTCTGGGAGTGCCTGAGACTGGTTCTGGAAACTCCCTCCAAAGTTTATCGTCAGTTTTGATGACTTGGGGAGAAAGTTCCCGATTCAATTTCTGGTCGAACGTATACGGAAGAAGCCTTCGGGCCATCTGATATCAATACGCTAGCAAGATGATGAGTCCTTAAGAGACTACATCATGCAATTCAACCAAGCCAAATTGTCTGTAAAGAGTCCTACGGATGAAATGGTATACGCTTCTTTGTACCAGGGGTTACGACCCAAGGGGCCTCTGATGGCCGATCTTGCTCGCCGAGAGCCCGAGAACTTGCTGGATTTTATGGACAAAGTGGAGGAATACATAAACTAGGAAGAAACACTCCAAGCCATTATTGGCTCACGAAAGGCTCAAGTCTCGGTTTCCTGAATCCCGAGAAGAAGAACCCGATAGCAAAGCATGCCACCACCGAGGCAAAACCGCTCAAGCAGTTCAAGGACTACAACTTCACACCCCTCAATGTGTCGATCCATGAAGTCCTGATGGAAGCAAGGAAGGATCTTGACTATGTCCACCCTCAGAAGATCACAAAAGAGTCGCCCGAGAAGAACAATGACAAGTATTGCACGTACCATGACGCAATGCGACATCATACCGAGGGTTGCGTATCCTTGCGGCTCATGATTGAAAGGTTCATTGGGAGCAAGAAGCTTGTCTATTTTCTTATAGACAACCAAGCCCAACCTAGCTTGAACCGAGACAAAGAGCCTCGAGACAATCCGCCTCGAAACCAAAGATGCTGGGCTCCATCTCCTCGGAGGCATCAAGAAGATAGGCCTTGGGAACACTATAGGAGAAGTGAGAAGCCGCGAAGGGAAGAGCCAAGACGGGAGAGAAGCAGGAGTAGAAGTGTGAGGCAACCTAATCCCCAAGATCAGCGTGTTATAGCTGAGATTAGGACAATATCTGAAGGGTTTGCAAGAGGTGGAGAGACTAGCGCAAACAAGAAGGCAAATGAAGAAGTAGGAGGTCCTGGCAATTGACGGGCCTCACAAATCCCTGAAGAAAAAGGAGAGCCCAGTTGTGGAATTCTTGGATGAAGATTACGTGGGAGTGTCCCTCCCCCATACTAATGCCCTGGTCATCACCTTGCAGGTAGCCAACCACATTATTCATAAGATATTTGTGGATAATGGGAGTTTAGCCGACATCCTGTATTGGCATTCACACACATGAAGAGCAGGTCCTACCGGTTGGCTCTATCAAACTCCCAGTAACAGAAGGGGACCACCTGAAACAAAAGACCATAATGGTCAAGTTTCTGCTGATAAATTGCCCCTCAGCCTACAACACAATACTCGAAAGGACGGCTCTTAAAGAGCTAAAAGCCATCACATCTACGCCACATTTGAAGATGAAATTTCCAACCAAGCAGGGAATTGGAGAAGTTAAGGGGGATTAGTGGGTAGTGCAACAATGCTACAACATCACACTAAAGGGTGCTCTCGGGAAGACAGCTTCCGAGGTCAAAATAGAGGAAGAAGAGAATTACCAATCAAAGTTGGGGGAGCCGGTCGAGGACATGGAGGAATTCAAGATTGGAAACTCGAAGAGAAAAATAAGGGTTGAATCTCAATTATCTTCGCCGCTCAAAGAATCCTTGGTGGCCTTCCTCTGTGATAATGCAGATGTGTTCGCTTGGAGCCATGAAGACATGACAGGCATTGATCCCTCGGTATTGACTCACATGCTGAATGTGGATCCGAGTCACTAGCTTGTCAAACAAAAGAGGAGAAGCTTCTCTCCTGAGAGGAATCAGGCAATCTCGTAAGAAGTAGAGAAGCTCTTACAAGCCGGGTTCATCCGAGAAGTCGATTATCCCGACTGGTTGGCGAACATGGTGTTAGTGGAGAAGGCAAACGACAAATGGAGGATGTGGGTTGACTTCACCGACCTGAACAAAACATGTCCCAAAGATAGCTTTTCCCTTCCCCGGATGGATATACTTGTTGACTCCACCTCGGGACACTAGCTCCTCAACTTCATGGGCGCCTTCTCGAGGTACAATCAAATTCACATGCATGGAATTGATCAGGAGAAGACTTCCTTTATCACCGACCGGGGACTGTACTGCTACAAGATGATGGCTTTCAAACTCAAGAATGCTGAAGCTACCTACCAAAGGCTGGTCAACAAAATGTATTGAGACCATATCGGGAGAAATGTGGAGATATATGTGGATGACATGCTGGTTACGAGTATACAAGTGGCAAATCATGTAGCAGATCTTGAAGAAACCTTCAACACACTGAGGGGCTACAAGATGAGACACCAAAAAGGGCGATGTGTGCACGACACTTACTGACGAAAGTTTTTTTGATGTGGATGTGATAAAGCCCATCCTCACTAAGACTCTCCAGGAGTGTTGTGCCAGTTTTGTTGTCCTTGACAAAGTAATGAGAATTGGTTAGAATAAAGAAACAGTCATTATCCAAGCAAAATTGATTAATGGAAAGCAAATTGGCCATAGTCGTGGGATAGTGAATAACACAATTTAAATTGAAGGGGGATAAAGGTGTGTGGAGAATAAGAGAACTAGTGTTTTGAATAGGCAACCTAGAGTCATTACCAATAGCTACTGATTCCTCACCACCATAGGGTTCATGAAGAGACAAGTTGGCAACATCATTTATGATGTGATTGTTTGCGCCACTGTCGGCATACCATAGGTCGTCCTCATGCATGACATTAGTTTGGGCTACCATAGCTACAAGTTGAGTAGGAGGATTGCGCCGTTGAAAGCTGTAGTCCATGTGATGGAAGCAATCAAGAGCCCGATGACTAAGTTTTCCACAAATCTAACACGGGCTGTGTGGAGCACTGTTGAAATTGTTGGGAGAAAGAGACTCTTGTTGGGGCGTGGAGGAGTAACTGGGCAACAAGATTTTTTCTCTCTGGTGATTTGGGCGGGCAACAAATTGTTGTTGAGGACCGGGGGAAATTCTGATTTGGGCGTGGAGCAAATTTTTGCAATGAGAAAAAATTCTGCTTTGTCGTACTTGGACCAGGGGGTGTGGGCTTCCTAGTAATCATGGTAGAGTTGCGCAGTGCAAACTAGTAGGTGGTGATAAAGGCAGTATAAGAGGCATTTAGGCCACCAATTACATAGGAGATGATATTCAGTACAACTTTTACTATCTTGATGAAGGTTCTACAATTGCTGCTTGAGATGATGAACCCAGGAGAGAGATTGAAAGGCATAAAGGTTGGATAAAGCCAACCAGACCTGATGGGCAAAGTTCAAGTCGTATGAATCACACCATTTCAGCTAGAGTGGCATTAAGCCAACTAAACACAAACTGATATTTTTTGAGCTAGAGTACATACTCAAGATGAAGATTATTGCAATCCTTGCCATTAGTTCAAGGCAGGAATTGCGCTGGGCACGTTACAGGGAGACATTGGAAGATCCAATTCAGGTAGTCTGCTCCATCCATTCGCACACCAATAAGCTATGCAATATTGGGAAGGTTGAAGACAATAGATTTAGACGTAGAGCTAGAAGTGGAAGAGGGATTTAAGTGTGAAATAAGAAATATATGTATGTATTAACAAGAAATATTTCTTCAATAATTTACACTGAGAGGCACTCAGCCATTTATACACAAAGTGTGTTGGGTTGGGTTTCCCTCCTAAGTGAGGATGGCCCAAAGTTTGTCTATGTTTTTTGGCACATGGGTAGAGAGGCCCAAAGAGGGTTAATAACCCTACCCTTTACTGTAGCAAAGAGAGAGCAATCAGAAAATACAAGATGAAAAAGAAAAGAAACTGCCGCCAGTTTCTGGAATTTCTGTCCAAATTTGATCAAGTGCTCCGATCAACGAGCGTTTTTGGTCCAATTGAGCTGAAATTTTGAGGGGATGTTCATGACACGTGAATCTTCATTGTGAACGGTGAAGATTGGATTCTGAGTATCTGGTGGTCATCTTCCAGCCCGTGAACAGTAGCCTCTTTTGGTGAGATCTTTCTTTATTCTTGTAGAAGTTGATTTGAGCCAAGAAATTGTATTTCTTGAAGATAGTTGCTGATTGTATGTCTCTAGTTGAGATTAGAGAAGACTCATGTATTCCCGTAATTGTTGATAGTGGAATTGTTTAAGTGACCCAGTGGTTTTTCCTTCTCACACAGAGAAGCTTTTCCAATTAAAAATTGTGTCTTGTGCTTGTAGTGTTTGGATATATATTGCTTTATTTTGTAGTTTCCTTGTAGATTCACACAAAGAGAGAGTTTGAGTATTGTTGTTTCTCCCATCAAAGTGGACGCTCAGAGGATTGAGCTGTCAATTACAAGATTACATGTTGAATTATAGTAGAGTTTCCTTCTTAAGTCTGATATGCCTTTCTTGTTTTGCACGCATGCCTTTGTTATAATTCTTTCCTTCTTGGTGCATGATATTTCCTTGAATGGAGAGTCAAATTAGCCATCATATTTCCTTCTTGATGGAGCACCGTATCATCCTGATATGTCGAAGATCCTTCGACAGGTGGTTGGTTAACACATGCAATGTTGACCCGTTGGTAGTTCAGTAGGGGTCACTCTGATGCCTAAGTCTGTGAATAGTTTTGAGAATGAAAGTAAGTAAGAGAGAGTTAGTGTGTTTGGCAAGGAGAATGGGATTTATAGTGTTTTGCACGCATAACAGATTGAGTGAAAGGTTTAGGGCTAATAGAATTTTATTATGTGGCCCCCACTCTCTTAGCTCACGCTTCTATCATTTTCTGGTTGTAATAGAATGCTACTAAATAGTACTAATCCAAGTGGCAATGGCTAGGATATTGTGGGTGTAGCTTCTCTTTATGCCCCTTGCACCTACTAATTCTTGATAAATTTGGTCTAGCCAACCTAATCGAATTAGGTCCGGTCGGCCTAAATTAGCTCAAGCTTAGTCTACCTAACATGAATGACGTACGACTGACTTGTAGGCTCGTTGCCGGTGGGCCTGGCTTAAGGTCATATTGAAGGTGGACAAGTTTAATAACCAGGGAATTGGCCTATTCTCAAGGGGGTTTTATTATATGGTACGCTATGTTAGTTTAATAGATTAAATTTCTTATAACTCAATTTAAAGAAAAACTTTGTCCATTTCTCTTCTCTCTCTTGTTTATGTTTTTTTTCACTATGTTTATGATATGTAAGAGTTATCTCTGTTAAGTCAAGAACGAATATTTTCAAATGACAGTACCTATGTGTGTCAAAGATCACCTAGATGGCTAGATTCATTATGTTATTAACTTCCATGGGAATGGAGTTGATTTAGGAAGTCAAGATTCATGAGCAATCAACAATGGATTTTACAAATCCTGTATTTTGCTTCCTCCCTTTGGCAAGCGGACAACTACGAAATTGTCTAATAAACTTGGCCACATCAAGTTTTAGTGAAGGCCAACATATATGATCTTATAGCATCCCAATAGACTACTTTTAGCTAAAATAGCTAATGAAGGACTAAAAATCACCTGCATCCAATTATGCGAAAAATGCCAGATGTGATGTGATACTGTTCATAAACGCATAATTATTTTGACATTTCTCTCCTCTCTCATTTTTTAACATTTTTCTTACGCAACATGGTAGTCCTGCCTTGGCTGAGCAAAGATGGTGGAGCAGATCGCAGTGCTCCTAAAGGAGATTTGGTGGAGCTTTCCAATTGCGACGGTGATGCGGGACCTACAAGGGCTAAAGGCCACGGCTTTCACGGCATTCTTGAAGGAGATTCGGTGGAGGACCACATGCCAATGGAGGTTCACGAGGAGACACCGCGTACTGTCGTCGACGATGGTTGAGCAACGAGAGAGATATGTTGCGTGAGAAGTGAGGCGATTTGCAATTTGTAGATAATTTTGTTATGATTTGTCTATTTTTTTTATTTGCAATTTGCGATTTCATCTAATTTGCAATTATTTGTCTTACTAAAAATATTTAAAAACGATTATTTTAATAAAATTTGTAACAAATTTAAATAAATGGTTGGAAGCAAGTTTTGAAAAGTGATTTATTAAACTAGAAAAAGTAGATTTTGATTAGCTATTTTGCATAAAAATATAAAGAATATAAAGAAACCACTGAAATTGTGAATGCTCTTACACCATAGTAATGGTTTTGTCATGCCCAAAATTTCCAGCAGTGCCACCTGCATGCAACTCTCCTCCCTCGGGAAACCATTAGGCAAGCGTTGACGAGTCCCTTGAAAAGAAAGAAACCCATCTTGAATGACAAAAGGAAGGTGACTGTTACTCTGTCCAGCCATGATTTCTTCATAAATAATTCCAAAATCTTAATCAGAAACCTTGTACTGCCAAAGAATGTTGTAAATGTGTTTTCCAGGTCAATGCATCAGCTGCTTTGTTATCGTACTGGCATGGTATTTAAGAACAAAATTGAATTCTTTCAAATAGGCAATGCACCTTTTATTAGCCTCCAAGCTCACAAAACCATACATGCCACAGTTATACGAAAACCATATAATAAACATGCTCTCCTACAATTTGCTAGCGTAAACCATAACAGTTAACAAAGTAATAGAGATGATCAAATGATAAACAGAATAAACGCTAATAGCTATACCAGTAGCCATACCCAATTGCATTATTTGAGATTTTGAAGCAATGCTTCCATGAAATACACAAACACTCCTACCAGAAAAATAGAAGCCATATATAACATTTATTAGCACACAAATTTAAAAGAATAAAAATTAGAAAATGCATTCTTTACCAAACATATAAGAGCTCAAGATGTCTTCATTTGATTGCTCTCAAGACTTTGAAGTCGTCGATGACACGCCACTCTTGGACTGAGAGGAAGCAGTTGAAGCGTTGCTCCGTGCCTGTGAACTTTGGCTTGAGGATGACTCGGTGAAGAAAACTATGTGCTCCTGATTGTCAGCAAATACTTGGAGAGATCTTGGAATCGGGGCCAGGTTCACATCTAGAACACCCTCAAGGATTTGAACCACCTGACTCATCGGCGGCCTTCTAGTTTCATCATCTTGGATGCACCAACAAGCAACTTTACAAACTCTTGTGAGTTCCTCTACATCAGCGTTTCCCTCCAACCTGGGATCTAATAGGCTAAGGACATCGCCCTCTTCAGCTATGAGGCTTGCAGCTCGGGTTGGGAAGAATCCGATTTTGCCATCTGCAGATGGCTCAGAGTTTCTCCTTCCCGAGACAAACTCGAAGAGCATCATTCCATAGCTGTAAACATCGGCCTTGGCTGTGATGGCCACTCCTGAAATCCACTCTGGAGCTAGATAACCTCTTGTGCCTCTCATGGTTGTCAAGACTCGGCTGAACTCCCGCCCAACAAGCTTTGCCAGGCCAAAGTCTGCCACTTTTGGACACAAATAAGCATCTAGAAGAATGTTTTCTGGTTTTATGTCACAGTGTATGATGCACTCTCTACACTTCTCATGGAGATAATACAAGCCTCTAGCTGTTCCTATAGCAATCTGGTATCTTGTTTTCCAATCCAAAAACTTTTCATGGAAAAGATGAGATTCTAAAGAGCCATTTGGCATGTAATCATACACCAGCAACTTTCTAGTACCTTCAGAGCAGAACCCACGAAGCCGAACAAGATTTACATGTTGGATTGTCCCGATTGTACTGACTTCTGTGCGGAATTGCTTCTCTCCTTGGCTGATGCTTTCAAGTTTCTTGACTGCTATGACTGTTGAATCAGATAACGTCCCTTTGAAAACAGAACCAAAGCCTCCTCCCCCCAACTTGTCCGAGAAATTCTTGGTCGCATTTTGTAAGTCTCTGTATCCAAATGCCACCAACGAACCTTCTACTGCTTTTCCAGTTCCAACAGCTCTCTTTCTTCGCATAAGGATTATAAAAAGGCCTAGCAGAATTGCTACCCCTGCAACTGAGCCCGCAACAGCACCAACAATCATCCCCTTATTATTCTCTTTACTTGAGAACTCCGAAGCTGCAAGTTTGAGATATAGAGTTCCCCCTTTAGTATCACCTCCTGAGTGTTGTTCCAGATTCAAGAGATCTCCAACCCAAAATGAACAATTATTGCTTTCATAAGCATAAGCAGTGCAGGAGCAGTTATTCAAGCAGGTGGATTCACATTCTGTAGCACTTCCAACCCCAACAAATTGTGGTTGGACAGGCAATGCCATGCTGGGCATTGGTAAGAACCTGTCCTCCTGCCCATTAGTAAGATTGGTATTCTCACACAGTAAAGCAGTTCTCCTCTTGCACCCACCAGAATAATCCGACAAATTCCAGTCGTTCTGCGACTTAACAACAAAACCTTTCAAGCAGCTACAAAAAGGCTTTGATTCTTCGTTGCAGGTACCAAAAGCCCCGCAAAAATCATAAACCTCGCATTGTGTTTTCGGTTGAGACCAAAACAAATTCCACTGATTGGTATTTTTTAACCATGTCGTTTGCTGAATCTGCCCAGAAACTTCCATCACGAATCGAGAAATGATGGAAGTATCGTAAAGATAATAGGTGAAATAACTCTCATTTGTGTTGTTAACATAACTGAAGTTGTAGATATAATTGGCCGACATTTCAGGAACTAAGCTAAAAATCTTCCCATTCCAAGCTCCACTTGTCCAATACTGAAATTGAATGGACCTATTCCACAGAATAATATACTCACTGGTATTTGCCTGTAGCTCAAGATTGAAGAGTCCTGGTGCAGGATCGTTCTCATTCTTCCAAGAAATGAGGCGTTGGTTTTCATTGGTAATTTTGTTCAATCCAATCTTACTACCAGGAAGCCATGTATGAGCTGGGTGATCAAAACTTTGCCATAAATGTTGTGATGAATTAGACCCATCATTCAGAACAAGATTTCCATTATCTAGAAGAACAGCTTCTACAGGACTTGATGAAGTGGTGGGGGTCAAATTTGTGGACCAAACTGGGATTTGGGACTCATTGAAGAGAACCAAATTACCATCCGAGATTCTTAACACAGAAGAACTCTTATCAGAGATCGGTTTATCTCTGTTTGCGACCCAAACAATGGTTTGGGTTGAGACTATACTAGTACTGTACCACATGCCTATGTAGTATTTAGAAGAGTTACCTGGTTTGAAGAAACCCAGAACGAAGTTCCCACCTTTAGAGACAATGGTTTGGTCACCAGAGAGAGTTTGGTTGGCAGAGATGGTGTCAGCTCCAAGGGAAATACGGCTGTTGACAGATAAGCCGAGGAAGAGAAGAGAAAGCATGAGCCATGGATTCTTCTTGGTATCCATGGCTGCAAAGAACTTTTGCAGAGTAGCTAAGATTTTTTGAGGAACAGACAATTACTAGAGGGACTCGGAGAGAGAACCCAGGAACGGGTCGATTAAATACTCATTTCGCCACCTCGACGCGTGTGGCAGTGGAAGTTTATTGAGTCAACTCACCACTACGCCCTTCAGCATATTTGTCGTGCTGTGTCCGAAATTATTAATTTCATTTTGCTTCATGCCTTTCTGCTTTTCCGTATCAATTTATTTGTTTAAATTTGAGAGCAAAAAATTATTTATGAGACATATTTTACCGGATAAATGTCAAAGAAAAATTGCTTCAAGCATTCTCTTATTTTTTATTAATTAGACCACCTTGCCTACAATTCGATTGCCCAAACCTTGCATGAGGGTTTTGACAGGCCTATTTATCTGATTAAATGTTCGGACAATTCAAAACTCGTTCATCCAAATGGTCTTATCAGGGCTCCTCTACAAAATATTGGTATCTAAATTTTTTGAAATTGATAGTATTTAAAGCATTTTTAGTAGTCTCATCAAATTTTATTATTTAAAATTATTAAAAATTGATTTTCTCCATTTTAGCCATCTACTTTTTTAAAGCACTCTCAACAGCTACATCATTTTAATTATTTATTATCGTTATTCTATTTAAATAATTTGTTCAAAATGGAGGCTTTGTAATGTATGATAGAGAAATAAAAAACAAAAAAGAGAAAAATTTAATAATTTTTTATAATCAAGTGAAGCATGAGTATTTTTTTACTTCCTGTGGGCCTTTGTGCATATATTAATTCTATAATGCAGAAGTTCTGGTGGGGTCACAAAGAGAATGAATCTAAGATCCATTGGATGAGTTGGAAAAAGATGAGTCTATCCAAGACAAAGGGAGGTTTGGGCTTTCGTGATTTACGCTGCTTCAATAAAGCTTTGCTTGCTAAACAGGGGTGGCGTCTGTTAAAAAATCCAGACAGTTTGGCAGGTCTAATTTTGAAGGCAAAATATTTTCCTAGGGGTGATTTTTTGGAGGCTGAGTTGGGAGGAAGACCTTCTTTTGCTTGGAGGAGTATTTTTGGATCTAAGGATCTGACACGAGATTGTTTAATTTGGAGGATTGGGGATGGTAGAAATGTGCATATTTGGCGGGATAAATGGATTTCTACTCCATCTACTTTTGCTATTTAGTCTCCTAGAAAGGTACTTTCTGAAGATGCAAAGGTTTGTGCTTTATTTGATAATGATTCTAAATGGTGGGATGAGAATCTTCTTAATTCGATTTTTTGCACGGAGGAAGCTAATGTTATTTCTCGTATTCCTTTAAGTAAATATGGTCATAAAGATGTGATGATTTGGAGGGGATCTTCCACAGGTGATTTTACAGTGCGGAGTGCTTACCATATTGAGAAAGATCGTCAAATGTTTTCTCAAGGTGAGAGCTCTAATATTTCGGTTTTTAATCTACTGTGGAAGCGGCTTTGGAGTTTGCAAGTGCCAAATTCTACAAAAATGTTTATTTGGAGGGCGTGTCACAATATCTTACCTACAAAAGATAATCTTTTAAGGAAAGGTATAGATTTGGACCCTGCTTGTGTCTTTTGTAAAACAGTTCCTGAAACGGTGATTCATGTTTTATGGGAATGTCCTTCCGCAGCTGATGTGTGGGGAGTTTGTGGGCGAAAAATTCAGAAATGTTCTAATGTTGGAAATTCCTTTAAGGAGATTGTGGAGATGTTTTTTGTTTTATGTTCACTAGAGGAGGTAGATTTTAATGTGGAGATGGCACGAAGAATTTGGTTTCGCAGGAATTCTGTTGTTCATGGAGGAGATTTTCTTCATCCAAATGACGTGCTTTCATCTGCTACTATGGCTATTGGTGATTATAAGGGAGCTTTGGAGTCTGACATTTCTTTACGGAACCTGAAGGTACTTCTCTGTCTTCTAGAATTTTAAATTGGTGTCCTCCTCCCATTGGTTATTTTAAAGCCAATTGGGATGCAGCCATTAACTCTAAGAAGGGAATTTTGGGTTTTGGTTGTGTTGTTCGGGATGTTCATGGATTTGTTGTGGCTGCTCTCTCTCATTCAGTTATTGTTATGGGAAATCCAGAAGTTGCTGAGGCTTTGGCTACTTTACATACAGTTGAATTCTGTAGGAATCAGGGTTTTAATTCGATTATCTTGGAAGGGGATTCTTTAATTGTGGTCAATGATATAAATAGAGTGGGGCTGAATTGGAGCTTTCTTGGGAATATTATCTTGGATATTCAGATTCTTCTCAGAAAATTTCTCTATTGAAAAGTTTGTTATACTCCACGTGAAACTAATATTGCAGCTCATTCTTTTGCCAAAGAATGGGTCATTCAGGGATTTTCCAAAGTGATAAACCTTTCGATTTTCCAAAGGTTTTTAAATGCGAACAATTATTTGTGGTATGACTTGGTCCACCACGACTCCACGGGTGCGTTTTGGGTCCACGGAGCATCATTTGGGTACAACACATCCATCCCATATGTACGTATTTCTGACCGAATCAACCCTATAAAATCACAACCATCAACGGTGTTAAAAAAGAGTCAACACAACCTACGTCTATCAATCAATCTCCAGAATATTATAATGATTTATGGGTCTTCTTTCATATATGTGTGCCGTGTTGGATATCATACACAAGTCATTTTCGCTAAGAAAAAGATGTACTGGCGGTAGTGGGTTCACAGGCCGACACATTTGAGCCGTTAATTTCGGCGATTCGGCTATGAATGTTCAAACCCCATCATTGGTCTATCTAGAAGGTTCTCTATCTCGGCCAGTACCATGACTTTGCGGTCTCTCTTGGTAAAACGATGGCCCCAGTAGAATAGACAAGAGTCCCGTCGCCACCAGCTAGCATTAAATTTTTTTCCACAAACCCCATGACTTTTTCTCACATTGGGATGGTCTTATCACATGGCAACGAGTCTATAATATCAGTCTACGGAACTAATGGGATACGTTAGTTGAATTTCAAAATATGACAGAGAATGAAAGTTGAGCCGTCAACCGTTTTCGATACGATTTGAAATGAATATTTTATGATGTTTTTCAAGCTTTTAGGATTACTACAAAATAATCAAAATTAAGAGTTTGAATTTGATGTAGACTTGGCCGCCTATCTCTCGAAATAGGTCTACTCGGAAGTCTTGTTATCTTCGCCTAAAGCCCACAATTCTCCATGGGCTAATACTGGCCTTGAGACCTGATCCTTTTCAGATGGGTCGGTGATAATAGAATTATTCCCAACAAACCACATAAAGGAAAAAAGGTTAAAAGGATTAGACTATTTCTCGTAAAACACATGTTTGCAGCAAAAGAATTTATACATACTCACCCTATTAGAACTTATTGCCGTCAAATCATCCTTCTTAAGAATTTCCACTTGGATCCTTCTCAAACTTAAAGCATCTCCAATAATTTTAGCGTTTTTAGCTACTCAAAACACACGTTTTTCTATTTTACTTACTCTATTTTCAATACAAATTCTCTATTTCACTCTCTATTTTATTTAAATATTATTTTTGAGTATTTTTTTTAGGCTGCTACAATGGGGATTTTTTTTTTTTTTTGACAAAATTACAGATAGCTTTTCATTGTTTGAAACCGAAAGTTATATGGGTCTTTGCCTGCGAGGAGTTTGCTTGCATTGGCCTATTTCCTCGCCATCAATATATGCAACCCATACCAACATACATACATATACGGGCCTAAGGCATAGGTCCGTTTTGACCACTTCAACTTGCAGCATATACCCCTTTGGACCACCACTAATGTCAAACCAGATGACCAGACTAATGTCAAACCAAATGACCAGAAAAACCTCTTCTTCTTCTTCTTCTTCTTGTCCACTAATGTCAAACCAGATGACCAGAAAACACCTCTTCATCCTCAAAGTCCTATGAATACCTAGGAAACAAGTGTATGACAAGTATGACCAAATCCCACCAGATGCATTTTCTTCCGATGGAAACTCCGTCTTAGTTCCATGAAGTCAGTTTGATTGCCAAACTTTGAAGTGAATATAACTCATGCAAGAGAGTTTTGGGCATCATCCTAGAAAACAAACCAAGAAAAAATCAATGAAGAAATTTATATTCAAAATATAGAATAGTTATGCAAACCTCTCATAAAGTCTATCTTAAATGTATACGATGCTTAAAAGCTTTATGTTTTCCATGACTAAGACCCTTTTTAGCTGCATTCTAGGTACATATAGTGGCATTAAACATGCAAAATCCTGTCAGTGAAAGTGTTCTAAAAGCTTAGTCTTCTTTACACATAATAACAAACAAAATTAGACAATGGACACAGCTACAGGATGTTAGAATATATGAAAAATATATTATATTTTTCGTATATTCCTTGTTTGGTTGATATTGTAATATTCTCTATTTACGGTGAATTGTAATCAAATCATGGGGAATTGATTATCATATTAGTATTTACTCTAAATCCTATAAATATGGATATTTGTATTGTAGAAAAACAAATTAATAAAAGCACAATGTAGCCCTTTGGGCTTTACCCTATGGACATAAATCATAAACGAACCACGTAAATCCTCTATGTCTTTTCTCTCTTTCTTGCTTCCGTTATTATTCCAGTTATTATTAAGTTTAATTTGACACAACAAAAGATCTTAAACAAAAATAAGGAACGTTGAAAACAAATACCTTTCTTCTTAAATCAACAAGTTATCTGTAATGTACTTCCTCAGAACAATTTGTTTGAACAGAATTGCAATGGCCATGTAATAGTGGATTTTTTTCTTCTCAACAACTTAGAGTTAGAGGTGCCTGAAAGACTAAAAGCATGCAAAAATATTTTAACTACACAAAATGTGCTTGTTAATTTTTCGACAAGGCTTCTCTACCATATATAAACAGGTTAAGAACATCTACTCATATCCTAGAGAAAACCAAAAACCTACCTTATTCCTGTTTGCAGCAATTCATCCTGGACTCCATTCTGTAATGCAAATTATAACTCTCAAATTATGTGGGAGAAAAAGAATAAAAACATCATTCTTTACATCTTAAATGTCACGGCAGTTTCGAACTTTACAGTTGGATACTCCAATCTAAATTTTACATGCAACATTGGTCATACCCTTTTACTGCTGACAATGAATACTAATCAATTCAGACAGCCATCTTCCATAATCTTTGCACCACGTTGTATTCGTCTCAATGCACTTATCCTACTCATATGAATACCTGAATGTTGACCCTTTACTGTCCTTCCTCTTTTCATCTCTGACTCAGCAGAAGCACCACCACTGCTAAAGGGAGTTCTAAGACAGACAACCAGAACTCTTTCATCTCTCTCCTTTCTCTTATGTTTGTGAAGTGATCTTTGAACTGCTTGGTTGGCTCCACAAAGACAGCCAAAATAGTACATAGGATCAACATAGCAAGATGATGAAGAGACAATGCCTTTCATGCTGGTTGGCTGGACAAGTTTTATAAAATCCTCTATCTCTGTAAAGCACGAATGATCGGAGTATGGAATAGTATAGATGTACTTATGAAACCTTCCCACAGAACCTAAATTTGCATTTGGCTTATCAATATGGTTCCCTAGAGATTTCAGCTTTGACTAAAACTTTACTAAAATAGAATTTGTCTTGCGCTAGGGTTCTCAAGGGCATGATGGCGGCCGCCGGGGCCTCTAAGGGCCCTCCAACGGTGGCGGGGAGGACTCGGTCTTTTGCAGAGTTGGTTTCGGTACCGCCTCAGCCCATCCCTGAGGTTGTGATTCCGTTTCGATCTCACCAGATTGTGGATGGGGAGGTTTGTGTACAGTTTTCTAGGGACGAAATTGAGAGATCGGCGTTCATTAATGGGCGTTTCGGTTTGCTATGGTGATGAAGTTTCTGAAGCAACGGCCCTCTCTTGAACGGATTTGTGCGTTCATTAATGGGCATTGGGGCCTAGTCTCTCAGCCAGTGGTCTCAGCGATGCGGAAGCCCAGAAACGTATTCGTTCGATTTGCTTTGGAGGCAGACTTTATCAAGGCTATGTCCAGTGAAAGTAGCGAGATTGATGGGGTCAATTACCGCAATTTTCAGTGGATGGTGAACTTCTCAGAAGAGGTGGAACCTGTGATGGCACCGGTTTGGATTAATTTGCTGGGGCTTGCTCCGAATTTCTATCAAGAATCATACCTGCAGAATATTACAGCTCCGGTTGGAATTCTCCGTCGGAGAGACAATGCTACAAAATGTGCGACACGCACTGATGGGGCTAGGGTCTGTGTTCTGATAAGTGCTGAATGTTACACATTCAAGCCCCTTAATTTACATATGTTAAGCTCTTAGTTTTGTTATAATTTGATGTTTTGTGTTGTTTTTGTGTTTTCTTATATTTTACAGGTTTTAGAAGAAAAACCGATCAAATTCCAAGATTATAATGAAGTCAGCAAACTCACTTTTGGATAGATTCAAACTCCAAATCAATTTTGAATTTAAGGAAAGAGAAGTTGGCAAAAATTCGTTATCTTTGGAAAGAATCCAGAATGAGCACGTCTCAGTAATTTAATCATAACTTTCAGCTCAAGTATCAGATTGCAACAAAATTGACGGCGTTGGAAAGATAATAACAAAGGCAACAAATATGTCAGAAATAGGTTTTTTCTAATTCAGATGTTTTCCATGCCAAAATCGCCCCGCAATAAAAGACCGCAAAATCTGTACGAATTTTGGAATCCTTTTCCTACTTATGCTCCATTTGTTTCGGCGTAAAATGATTTCTGGAAAATGATTTCGGCATTTTCCGGTGTTTGGTTGGGGTGAAAATAACAGTCAATGAAAATCATTTTCGGTTTGACCGTAAAAGCTTCTTTAATTTTTGGAAAACGGTTTACGATTTTTAAAACTGTAAATCGTTTTCCGAAATTAAGCTCTTCGTCCTTACACGCATGTTTGATATCCGATCGTTAAAATTTAGCAATTGTCTGTCATCGGGATCAAGTCGGCGCCGGAGTCCGACAACTTCCAGTCGCCGGAAACCTGCCGGAGCTGGAATCAGGTCACCGGAATTTTACCGGTACCGGAATCCAGCACCGGCAGACCAAATTCCGGCCTGGATATCGCCGGATTCCGGCCAAGTCGGTCGTATCTGGACGGACCCGGGTATTGATCCGACCGGATCTGGCCGGATCTTGACGGATCCGGCTATTGATCCGGCCGGATCTGGCCAAAACGGCCGGGATCCGGCTGGATCTGGATGGATCCGGCCATTAATTCGGCCGGATCTGGCCAAAACGGCTGGGATCCGGCCATTAATCCGGCCGGATCCGGAAGATTCCGGCCATTTTGGCCGGATCCGGTCAACTTTCACACCGGAATCCGACAACGGCGACCGGACGTTGCCGGATTCCAGCGACAATTACCAAACTCTTATTTTTGCATTTCGTAATTTTTTCGTGCGAACCAAACACCGAAAAATATTTTCGAGAAAATCAATTTTTCTGAAAATGATTTCGTCGAAATCATTTTACGACGGAAATCATTTTACGTCGAAACAAACGGAGCATTAGATAGAAATTTCAGAAAAAGGAAAAGACTTGTAATTATTCTTTTTGGACTAGAAAACCTACTTAGAATTGTAATAGGAATTCTAGAGCTTCTAAAGCTTCTCTAATCCCTATAAATAGGCCTCTAGCCTTTGAAGAAAGATACAAGTTTTGAGGAAGAATCAAAGGCTAAATTAAGAAAGAGGTTCTTTCTAGTTTTTATTTTCTTTATTTATTTATTTTCTGTATGTATATAATTTTAGTTTATATTAGTTGTAACTAATACTTTAGTTAGGGCTCGATTGAAGCCCTAATCATGTCTCTTTAAGTTTTTCAATTTGCCTTGCTACAATTTATATATTGATGCTTAACTTGATTAATTCTAGTTTCTTGAATTCCTCATATGTTTATGTTTGGCCATCATATGCATGTGGTATGGATTTGTTATTTATGTCAATTTGGATGACCGAGTCCTGGGCATAATAGAGTAACAAAAGAACCCCGACACAGGTTCTTGGATTAATCAACATAAAGACAACTGGAATAGATACCATATTCCAATCTGAGTGTGTTTACCGATTTCCATAGATTTATGCTTTCTTGAAGAACAACTTAGTAGATACCATGCTAAATCCTTCAAGGAAGAAAAGAGTTAGAGTAGATACCATGCCTAACTCGTTGTTTAGGGAAATCAATAGCTTTAGGAGAAGATACCATTCCCTTGTGGCTGATAAACATTAAACATCATGATATGATTGCAGTATTGTGCATATTGCGAATCTTATTTGAGTATGATTAGCGGTGGATATCGAAGCCCTACCTTTTCTTCATAGTATTTTTAATTCAATCTTTTATCCTGTCTTATTCAACATATCGCTTTTAGGAATTTCTCTTTAAAGACAATTTATACCAATCCTCGTGGGAATGATCTCGTATTTGCCTGCTATACTATTGTTTTGATCTTGTGCACTTGCGAGTAAAACGTACAAGTATTTGCCTATTTATTTAGGTAGATATTTGCACAACAAGTTTTTGGCGCCGTTGCCGGGGATTGTGTTAAATTGTGTTATTAAAGTTTTTCCTTTTACTTTAGTTATTTCTGTTTATGATAATCTAAAAAAAAAAAGGTTTTTTTCCTTTAATTTTTATTTTTATTTTTTATTTTTGTGTTCCTTTTGTTATGCTTATGTTCATGTAAAAAAAATCAAAGTTAAGGAAGACATAGCAGAAGTACGTATAGAGAATCCACCCGAGCGGAAGCCGATGAAGAGTTCCTTCATACCACAAAATCCAAATCAGCTATCTTGCATTGCTTTTCAACCAAATGTGCAAAGCAATTTTGATTTGTCTCCGTTGCTCAATATGGTTCCACACTATAGAGGCACACCTACAGAGGATCCATATCTACACATTCGGGACTTCTTTGATCTTTGCAAAACTCAAAACGTCCTTGGCTTAAATGCGGAAGGAATCAGGTTAATTCTCTTCCCTTTTTCCTTGAAAGATAATGCTAAGTTATGGTTGAATTCTTTAGTTGCATGGTCTATTCACAATTGGGAGGAGTTGACCACAAAGTTCTTGAAAAAGTTCTTTCCAGCCCAACGAACTAGGCAATTGAGGAGGGAGATTCAAACCTTCCAACAAAAAGATGGAGACCTATTCTTTGAGGTGTGGGAACACTTCAAGGAGCTACTTCTAAAATGCCCACATCACAATCTATCTCAGGACGATCAGGTACAAAATTTTTATGAAGGTTTAAATGATTCTAACAAAAGTCTTGTAGATTCAGCTTGTGGAGGTGTACTAATGGAAAAGAATAGTGAGGAGGCAATAGAACTGTTTGAGACTTTAAGCGAAAACTCCCAACAATTCTCATCCCGAGGGAGGCAAGGACTCAAAAGAAAAGGCGTCTATGAAGTGAATGGCAATAATGGAGTTCAAACTCAGATGGCTACCTTGGAAAGGAAACTGGATATGCTAGTGAAAGTCATGACTACTCATAACATCTCTCCCATTCAACAGATTGCTCAAGTGGAGGTATGTGCCATATGTTCTCATTCTGACCACACCACTGAGACTTGCCCCATGTTTTCATTTACAGATCAAGAGAAAGCAAATTATGTGGGCCAGAATAATTACCCTCCAAAGAACAATCCATACTCCAACACCTACAATGCAGGGTGGCGAACCCACCCCAATTTTTCATGGAGTAACACTCAGAATGTGCAAACTCCCCAAGGGCAACAAAGAAATTTCCAACAAGAAAATAACTATCAAGCTCCACCACAAGCGGTCGAACCGAATCCAGAACCAAAGAAGAATGACCTTGAGGATGCTCTACTCAAATTTTTAACTGAGCAACAACAGACCAATGCTTAGATCAGTCAAGCTGTCCAAAGATTGGAAACACAAGGGGGGCAGTTGGCCAAAGAGTTAAGTGAGAGAAAAATGGGTGAATTCCCAATGGAAGCTGACTGTGAACAAATCATCAACCACCTCAAAAGAGAAAGCGAAGAAGAGCTTCAAAGTCAATTGGTGGCTAATCCTAATGGATATTACATGGAGGATTGGAGTTCTTCCTATCATGAGCAAGCTATCACAACATTGAGGAGTGAAGAAGTGGTCGAAAATCATAAAGAAGAGGGGAATGAGGAGCAAATTGAGGTCACAAATGATTTACATCGGGAAAACGGCAAGGAAGTGAGCACTGAGGCTTCTTCAACATCAACTTCTATTCCCGAATTACCAAGAGGTCATGAGAGTAGTTTATTATTGATATTAGACGAGCAAACTGAGGTCATCAAAGTAGAAAAACTCTCTAAGTATTTTCCTCATAGTATTTCAGTTCATGATTCCCTTCCAGATGAGAAACTGTTTGAAAATTCTCAGAGTGATTTACCCCGATCTGTGAAAATTAGGAACTACCTTTTTGTAGGTAGAATTCATTCTCTATGGTCTAAGAGAAGAAAAGATTGGTGCTTCAAGTTTAAACTCAAAAGCTACTACCAAAAGCGCTCGAGCAGTCCAGGAGCTCAAGCACATCTACCTAGATTAGTGGTACTGAGGCCACTGCATGCACTGAAAATCCATATCCTTAAAGAATTCTGGTTTTGTTTTTAATTATAGTTCATTTTATTTTGGTTAAGTTTAGTTTTATTGTGGTTAATTTTAGTTTCTATTCTTTTTTATATTTAGTTTTCCTTTCCTTGGTTTTTGTTTTTTTTAGTTTCTTTCAGGAAAAGTGTGTCTACATTCAAGTTTGGGGGTATGCTACGAGCCATACCTAGTCCAACCAATTTTCTCATCTCCCGGGTATGATCTTTCCATTCTATCTACACATTGAGGACAATGTGTAATTTAAGTTTGGGGGTATGGGACACACACACACTTTCTCACTTTTTGTTTAAAAAAAAAAAAAAAATTTGAAATTGCATGTTCATGTTATTTTTAAGACTTTGGTTGATCTAAAAATTGTGATTTGAATTTCATTGGTGAGCTTAGAATGTTGAACACATGATCATTTGAAATTGATTCTAAAGTCCTACTACTTACTTTTGGCATCTAAGGATTCATTTGTTTCAATTTACACTATCACAAGCACATTAGCATATAATTTGTGAGGTATGATAAATGAACCTGATTGTGTATTTTTTCAATGTCTTGAGTGAAGCTGGGTGACTTGTTGAATGGATACCTTGGCATATTTATAATAATAATAATAATAATAAAAATAATAAAAAAAAAACCATTTTTGAAGCTTTCACCGAGTAACTGGACTTCTTGCCTCATTAAGCAGTGAATGTTCACGTCAAAAAGTGAGAAATTCATATTGGTTAAAGTCATGACTAGTTTAGTTCTGTAGCCTTTTTGACTCGAGTTAGTAAGCTCTTAGGGGTGTTTCAACACTTAGTGCCTTAAAACCATCTGGTTTGGGAGCATTAGCCTAACACTCATTACATGGGTCAATTAGAAAGCTTAAGAGAACTAAGCATTGCACAGTCTGAAAATAAAAAATAAAAAATAAAAAATAAAGCTCTTGCTATTATGCCTTGGTTATTCAATTTGATGGGGATCCCAGTGAATTTTAAGATATTGAATCATTGCACATTGGAATTAATTTGAAGCCTCATGATTATGTGTTAGTTCACCTTACACTGAATTGAACTTATGATGCCTGAGCTTGTCGTTTGTAAGTGGTTAGACTTTGGAATTCTATTTTTTATTGAAAATGGAGTTTATCTTTCTAAGCTTGCTAATGAATGAGAATCATAATTTTGGTGACACTTAACTCTTTGGAATAAACATGAATTTTGGCATAATGTTTGTGGGTATCATTCATGGCAAACCCTCACGAGACTTCACTCGTCCACTAGGGAGTCCTAGGGGTTTAAAAGGCTTATTGCATACGCTAAATGCAATCGTGTTTCCCGTGACAGAGGAGGTAGAGTAGTTATTGTTTTAGTTTTCATTTTTTTTCAATTATGCATTGCTAAGGGACTAGCAACATGTAAGTTTGGGGGTGTGATAAGTGCTGAATGTTACACATTCAAGCCCCTTAATTTACATATGTTAAGCTCTTAGTTTTGTTATAATTTGATGTTTTGTGTTGTTTTTGTGTTTTCTTATATTTTACAGGTTTTAGAAGAAAAACCGATCAAATTCCAAGATTATAATGAAGTCAGCAAACTCACTTTTGGATAGATTCAAACTCCAAATCAATTTTGAATTTAAGGAAAGAGAAGTTGGCAAAAATTCGTTATCTTTGGAAAGAATCCAGAATGAGCACGTCTCAGTAATTTACTCATAACTTTCAGCTCAAGTATCAGATTGCAACATAATTGGCGGCGTTGGAAAGCTAATAACAAAGGAAATAAATATGTAAGAAATAGGTTTTTCCTAACTCGGATGTTTTCCATGCCAAAATCGCCCCGCAATAAAAGACCGCAAATCTGTACGAATTTTGGAATCCTTTTCCTACTTATGCTCCGTTTGTTTCGACGTAAAATGGTTTCTGTCGTAAAATGGTTTCAGAGAAGTCATTTTTCAGGAAACCATTTTCCGTCGAAATCATTTTCTGGTGTTTGGCGCGTACGAAAAATCGCAAATATTTTTTAATATTTTTATTCAATCATATTAACTTATAAAAATCAATTTTTATTCACAACATAAAAATATTAATGTAAAATAATATAAAAATCATCGATGACGAGATTCGGTTACTGACCGATAAGATTCTGACAATTTTTACCTGATTCCGGCTAATATAGCCAGAATTCGAGATAAAGGTCGAAATCCGGACAGTTTCGTTGGAATCTGGGATAGCCTGATTCCGGCGAAAGTGGCCGGATCCCGGCAGGCTGGTCGGATTTGGCCAGATTCGTCCGGCCAGCCGGGAACCGTCCTCTCTGGGCAGGGCCGACCGGGATCCGACCACTCTGGCCAGGGCCGGCCGGGATCCGGCCTCTCTGGCCAGATCCAGTCAGATGGCCGGAATCCAGCCGGTCAGGCCAGATCCGGCTGGTCTGCTGGATTCTGGTCAGATTGGTTGCCGGAATCTGGCTGACCGGATTCCGGCGAAGGTGGCCGGATTCCGTCGCCAGATTCCGGCGACATTAACCGGATGTTGTCGGATTCCGAAATCGGCAATATTTCGATGGTGGTCGGCTGCTTGAATGTGAAGGTCGACTGTGCCGTTTAAAATAGATCGACTGCGTCTGGCGTCTTCGGAAAACGATTTACGCTTATTTTCTGAAATTTACTAAGCATTTTTTGTCAAACAGAAATCATTTTCCGGTTGACTATTATTTTCGCCCATTCCAAACACCGGAAAATACCGAAATCATTTACCAGAAATCATTTTACGCCGAAACAAACGGAAATTTCAGAAAAAGGAAAAGACTTGTAATTATTCTTTTTGGACTAGAAAACCTACTTAGAATTGTAATAGGAATTCTAGAGCTTCTAAAGCTTCTCTAATCCCTATAAATAGGCCTCTAGCCTTTGAAGAAAGATACAAGCTTTGAGGAAGAATCAAAGGCTAAATCAAGAAAGAGGTTCTTTCTAGTTTTTATTTTCTTTCTTTATTTATTTTCTGTATGTATATAATTTTAGTTTATATTAGTTGTAACTAATACTTTAGTCAGGGCTCGATTGAAGCCCTAATCATGTCTCTTTAAGTTTTTCAATTTGCCTTGCTACAATTTATATATTGATGCTTAACTTGATTAATTCTAGTTTCTTGAATTCCTCATATGTTTATGTTTGGCCATCATATGCATGTGGTACGGATTTGTTATTTATGTCAATTTGGATGACCGAGTCCTGGGCATAATAGAGTAACAAAAGAACCCCGACACAGGTTCTTGGATTAATCAACATAAAGACAACTGGAATAGATACCATATTCCAATCTGAGTGTGTTTACCGATTTCCATAGATTTATGCTTTCTTGAAGAACAACTTAGTAGATACCATGCTAAATCCTTCAAGGAAGAAAAGAGTTAGAGTAGATACCATGCCTAACTCGTTGTTTAGGGAAATCAATAGCTTTAGGAGAAGATACCATTCCCTTGTGGCTGATAAACATTAAACATCATGATATGATTGCAGTATTATGCATATTGCGAATCTTATTTGAGTATGATTAGCGGTGGATATCGAAGCCCTACCTTTTCTTCATAGTATTTTTAATTCAATCTTTTATCCTGTCTTATTCAACATATCGCTTTTAGGAATTTCTCTTTAAAGACAATTTATACCAATCCTCGTGGGAATGATCTCGTATTTGCCTGCTATACTATTGTTTTGATCTTGTGCACTTGCGAGTAAAACGTACAAGTATTTGCCTATTTATTTAGGTAGATATTTGCACAACTTGTTCTAATGAATATTTCCCAACCACCAGTGCAACATGTGTGGATTGGGATGCCTCGACAGCCTTCCAGTGTGCGTCAAGAAATTAACTATGAAACCCTTCCAGCCTTCTGCACCAAATGTAATACATAAGGGCATAATATTGGTACTTGCAAGCTGTTGGTGAAGGACGTAGGGAAAAAGAAGGAATCAGGTCTTGTATGGAAACCGCAGAAACCCAAAGAAACAGAGAAGGTGGTCGTCTTGGGGGGAAATAGACCCTTTGTTTCAGGGGAACCTGTGGGAGATGATTTGGCTGTTAAGGAAAATAATTTTGAGGCAAAAAATTCTGGGGTGAATAAGGAAGTTGCTGTCACGGAGAGTGAAAAAACTGGAACGTATGGAGGGGAGGAAGGGCTGACTAGAAGTGAAAAAAGGCTGTCCAAGGATCAATTGGAGTCAATGGCAAAAAATGATAAAAGTTCAACTGAGATGAGGTGTGCTGAATTGATCATAAAGGGAGCTGCTTTGGTGGTTAATACGAACATGGATTGTACGATGAAATCTGTGGAGATTGGTGGGGATTCTGGCAATTCTGGAGGGGCTGGCCTGCTGAATGGTGAAAAGGAGTATGATCCTATATCTATAAATGGCTCTCTAGATGGTGTTATATTGGAGAATCTAGATGATAATGTTGAGGAGTTGGCCAAGGAAAATATTGGGTGAAGGAGAGTCGAAAAAGCAGCCAAACCTGTGATGAGGAGTTCAGGGTCTGTTTCGGATTCAGAGGGAATAGGTGTGTTACCGCATTTTGCGAAAGAAAAAGATGGTGTTTCGGATAATAAAATTTTGAAACCAAAGTTGAGATCTAGTATGAAGCTACGCAGTTCCTCACAGGCTCCTAGCAGGCCTGAACGGATTGATCAATGTAAGACAACCTGCTGTTTTGGAATTGTCGAGGTCTCGGTTCCTCGAAGACTAGATTACGTGATATGCTAAAAGTTTTAAAGTTGAAGATTTAAATTATTGCGGAGCCTTTTCGTCAAGATTGTAAACTTGCACGTTGGCAAGGAATGTTGAATTTTGATGTGTTTTATTCGAATGGTGATTCGGGTGGTAAATTGTGGATATTCTTGAAAGATGAGGTTCAAATTAATATTCTTCAAGAGTCGAATCAGCATGTTACTTTTATAATTAACTCTTCTTTGCTCATTTATGCTGTCTATGCTAAATGTAATTACATGGAGAGAAGGTAGCTCTGGGATAGTCTTCTGTCTTTTGGAGTTTTACAGATGCCTTGGATGATTATTGGCGATTTTAATACTATTCATCATGATGGGGAGAGAAGAGGAGGATGTCCGCGTCTGCCAAGGGCAATGGAAGATTTTTCCTCTTTTATTCAAAATGGTGGGTTGATCGAAGTGCCTTTTTCAGGAAATAAACTGTCTTGGTGCAATGGGCATGGAGGTTTGACTCGTAGTTGGGCTTGTTTGGATAGGGCTTTGTGTAATACAAGGCTTTTGGATAGATGGTCGATGGTATCATTGAAATATTTACCTCGGAAATCGTCAGATCATGCGTCTATGTCTCTTCGGTTGGAGAGTTCGGATAAGAGGTATGGTCCTAGCATTTTTAGATTCCAACAGATGTGGACGTTGCATGAAGGTTTTGGGGAGTTTATTCATAATCTATGGAATGAGGAGGTGGATGGAGCTGGTTTGTGGAAACTTGCTTATAAGTTGAAAAAAGTTAAAAATGCTCTTAGAAGATAGAATCGTGAAGTTTTCGGTTGGACTACGATGCACTTAAAACGATTGGAGGAAAAAGTTGAGCAAAAGGAAACTCAATTGCAAGAGTCTTATTCACAAGAAGTGGAAGCGGATATGCTTGAGGCTCAAGTGGAATTAAACACTTGGATGAAACGAGAGGAAACCAGAATTGCTCAAAAAATTAAAAATACGTGGATAGGGCATGGGGAGGTTAATGCTTCTTTCTTTGTAGCTTTGCAGACTAGGTGATGAGTACCAAATATTGTGTATTTGGACCCCTTAATTTACATTAGTTAAACCTTTAGCTTTGTTATTTTCTAATGCTTTGGTTAGTTTTAGTGTTTTTATATTTTGTAGGACAATAAGAGAGAAATGATACAATTCAAGCAAAATACAAGGAAATTCGGATGCAGCAGACCACTACATTTAGACTGATCATAACAGGACCAAAAGATATCCGTTTTGGGAGTTTCTTAGGTCTAAATTGAATTTCAAGATGTCAGCTTTCCAACGCAACAAGTTTCAGCCAATTTGGAGATGCGTGGAAAAAGATATGGCTGTTTGAATTTCAGTCGTCGGATCATCCCGAAAATCCGGAACCATCTCTCTTATTATTTTTCTTTTGCTTCATCCCTTGTCTCCCCAAAGCTAGAGCCAATACACGTTTTTCTCCACATTCTCAGCCACTTAATCACTTTTTTTTCCACTCAACATCATTCCATAAAACACTCACCACTCATTCCATAAAACACTCACCACTCATCTCTCCACTCATACACCCACTCACCCATTCCACACAAACCACTTGGCTATAAAAGGAGACCAAGGCTGAAAATCAAAGGGGGGAGGAGAGGCATGAGCCTCTTTGTACATAACTTCTTGTTTCTCTTCTTCTTGTAGCTTATTTCTTTCCTTTTGCAACTCTTTGATTTTTATGCTTTTAATTTAATGTTTTAAGTTGTAGTTATTTTATCATGTGTAGCTAATATTTTCGTTTGGGGTTGAGGATGAAACCTCACCATTGAAGAGAAACCGAGTTTCTTGCTTGTTCATGCTATTTGAGTTTATGAGTTTGATTTCTCATTGTTCTACTTCGATTTTTATGAGATGATGTTTTGATATCTCTTGTGGTTTCCGGATACAAGTGATGATGTGGAATAAGTCTCATTAAAATTGATTGCTTGGTGTTTGATCTATCTAAACATTGGATATTCATTGTGCGTCGTTTGACTAATACATTGTTTTATCGGTTTGAATGATGATATCCATTGTGATTGAATGATACATTGGATGTTTTGATTTCAATTGGTACTCTTTGTGATTTGTGCTATGAACGGAATCATTGAATGTTTCAAATGATTTTTGAAGCAATGTAGAGCATACCTAAGATTTGAATGTGACAACCTCAAAATATGTGTGATGAGCATGAGATTATGTTCTTGTGATTTGGTGAGTGTGGATTCTGAAACCCTAGACCCCTTTATCTTCATTATTTTTGTTCATGTTTTCTTTTATCAAAAAACCCCTAAATTTGGAACTAGGTTAAAGTAGGATTAGTTTGAATAGAGATTAATTTTCGCAACACAATTCCCTGTGGGATCGACCTCGCACTTGCATAACACTATATTGCAAAATGATTCGTGCACTTGCGAGTACTATTTTAAAACACATCACTAGGAAGAGGAATATTATTAATTCGATGAATCTTCCAGATGGTAGAATGCTGCCTACGCCGGAATAGATTCATAATGAAGCGGTAGTTCATTTTGCTGATTTTTTGGGTCGCAGGGGTTCGGCGTCAGTGCTTAGTTTATCTGATATTATACAAGAAGAGGTGAGGGAAGCTGAAAATTTGAACTTATGTCGGAGCCCAACAAAGCAGGAAATTAAAGATGCCTTGTTTGATATACTGATTAATAGCAACCTTGGCCCGGATGGTTTTACTTCTAGTTTTTTCCAACATTGTTGGGATTTTATTCAGACAGACTTGGTCGAGGCAGTCAAGGACTTTTTTGCAGGTACGGCGTTTCCGAGGTATTACACTGCTTCCTTTCTTGTTTTAATTCCGAAAGTGCCGGACCCATGTTCCTTTGATCAATTTAGGCCTATTAGCCTTTGCTCGGTTGTGTATAAAATATGTTCAAAGCTGATTGTGAATCGATTATCTGCTGTTTTGTGTCATTTGGTTTCTGAAGAGCAAGGAGCCTTTCTGCCTGGCAGAAGTATTTTTGAGAACATAAGTCTTACACAGGAATTGGTTCAAGACATAAATAAACCAATTCGGGGGGGTAACATTATGATGAAAATTGATATGGGGGCTTATGATACGGTAGACTGGGAATTTTTACTGCAAGTGCTGAATGCGTTTGGGTTTTCCTTGGGGTTTTGTAAGCTGATCTCCAACTGTGTTTTTGTTCTTGGTTCTCTGTGGTGATGAATGGCACTTATAAATGTTTTTTTAAGGCTAGTAGGGGTCTTCGCCAGGGGGATCCTTTATCCCCTTATTTATTTATTTTGATGGAGGAGGTGTTTTCTAGATTGTTGCGGAAGAACGTTCAGGATGGGACTATTGGATACTATTTACAGCCTAGAAAGGGCCCTTTAATATCCCATTTGCTTTATGCGGATCATATGGTTATTTTTTCGACTGGTAGAAAGAAAGATGTGAGGAGCATTTTAGAAGTTCTTGATACCTATGCCCAGTGGTCTGGTCAAGTGGTCAACGCCTCGAAATCATCTATTTTTTTTTTTCTAACCGTATTCCAGATTCTAGGCGTCAGGAGGTGATTCATGTTTCTGGTTTTTCGATTGGAAATTTCCCAACGCGATATTTGGGGGTTCCCATTTTCCCTGGTAGGGTTAAATCTTGGTATTTTGATGATTTGTTGGTTAAAATTTCTAAAAAAAATTGAGGGTTGGAAGATGAGATATCTTTCTGCTGGTGCCAGATTAATTCTGATTAAGCACGTTCTTTCAAGTTTGCCGATGCATTTATTATCAGTCTTACCAGTGCCCAATCAAATATTTGGGAAGATTAACAGAATTTTTAGTACGTTTTTCTGGGGTTCGTCTGAAGGAAGGCCAAAGAGGAAATGGGTGAGTTGGGAATCAGTTTGCAGGCCCGTGGATGAAGGCGGCGTGGGGATCAGAAATATTATGGATGTCTACAGCTCCCTTCAATCCAAATTTGCCTGGAAATTCCTCTCGGAGGATACCTTATGGTCGCGTTTCTTTAAAGCTAAATACGTGAAGAATCAACATATTTCCCTTGTGGACTCCTCTAAAGGCTCTAGATTTTGGAAAATGCTTATTAATTCCGTTCCCCTGGTTATTGACAAGTCCGTTTGGCGTGTCAAAGATGGGAACCTATCATTTTGGCAGGATAAGTGGATGGAGTCGAGTCCTATATGTCAGAAGGTTCAGATATCTGATTTGCCTTTATTAAAAATAAAAGATTGCATGGTGGAAAAAAGTTGGGATGTGGACTTGGTTGTTCAGCTAGTGGGTCAAGAGATTGCTGATGATATTTTCTCTCAGGTTGATGGAACTAAACCAGGAATGGATCGGTTAATATGGCTTGGTAGTAGGGATGGGAGATTTTCAACAAAAATTGTTTGGGCCTGGCTTCGTATTTCGGTTCCAAAGCACCAATGGACAAACTGGATTTGGCACTCTGCTTTACCAAAAAAAATTTCAGTTGTTGTATGGAAGGTGATGACTAATAGCTTGAGTGTGGATGACCGGATAAGGCGTATTGGTATCTCTTTAGCCTCAAAATGTGAATGCTGTCCGCAGGGAGACTTTGAGGACCTGGATCATGTGCTTTACAGTGGCAAGATTGCAGCTAAGCTTTGGCAAATGTGCTCTAGTTTCCTGGGTATTCCTTATGTGGCTACTCGGTCTTGGTTGATTACTGTTGAAACTTGGTTTCATAGATCCAAAAAATCCACAAAGGTTGGTAATTTGATTGGGTTGATTCCCTGTATCATTATTTGGAATTTATGGATATGGAGATGTTCGGCTCGAATGGAGGGACAAAAGGATTGCTTTAATGTTTTGTGGTGGAAGGTTAAATACTGGATTCATTGGGTTGGCTTGAGGCTCAGGGATACCGGTAATTTGCATCAACGTGATCAAGCAATTCTTAAAGATTTAAATTTGCCGGCTGTTTCTCTTTCGAAAAGTAATTTCATTGCAGTTTCTTGGGAGAAGCCAGAGTTGGGTTGGTTCAAATTAAATACGGATGGTAGTAGTTTGGTGAATCCGGGGATTTCAGGTGTGGGGGGATTGATTAGAGACCATAAAGGTAATCTAATTGTTGCTTTTTCGGAGTATTTTGGTATTGGTTCTAATAATAAAGCAGAATTATTGGGGGTTCTAATTGGTTTGCGAAAATGTAAGGCGATGGGTTTACGTAATATTGTTGTTGAACTTGACTCATCTCTGATTGTGACTTGGTTCGAGAAAGGTAGTTGTCGGGTTTGGTACTTGGAGGATTTTTTGGAGGAAATAGTTCTTCTCCTCAGTGGCCTGAATACTCGGTTTAACCATGTGTTTAGAGAGGGTAATCAAGCTGTGGACTGGCTCAGTAAACGTGGTAGTGCGGGGATTACGCATGATTATAATTCAAATAATATTCCTAAGGAACTCAAAGAGATTTTACGGGTAGATAAATGTGGTTTACCTTGCTTTAGAATAAAGTAAGTTGAGTTATGTCTTTCATGGGATGGTTTCTTTGTAAATCCTGTGATTTTTGGATGTTATCATGGTATTCCTCCGCCAAAAGTGAGGCTTTTATCTAATAAATTTGGGCTGGGATCACTATTGGACATGTGATCTCATCTTTTCTTAAAAAAAAAAAAAAAAAATCAATATGGTTCCCACCGTTTCCACTCCATTTACTTTTGTTGTAATGAGAAGTTAAAAAAGAACCAAAAGGTTTGTCACCTTTTTCAAGAGATTTTGTCACCCATGGAAGATCAGATGGCATGATACCAATAGTTGCGCGCATTGTATTTAGTCCCTCTAGAGTTTCAATGCTAAAACTGTAACGAGGAACAACTCGCACTCTTGTAAGAGAAGTCTTGGTAGTAAATATTTCATGGTTCCCAAGAAGGTGTATAGTTCACAAGCGTTCCAGCCACACCCAAATCTTTAATGAAGAAATCAAGAGAATAGAGTACAAAATGAACCGGTTACCAATAAGAACACAAAGCATATAAGATAAAGTGTCAAATATTTCTATACCTACTTAATTTTACACGGGGAGAAGAAGTGCTCATAATTTTAGTCAGATGATCAATGACATAGTTTAAGTTTTCCAAACAGTTTATGGTATTTAATTTGATGTTTAGAAAACAAAAGGCAACAAAATTGATTAGCGATCATATGGCTTTCTATAGGTGATTTCCAAAGTGTAAGTACCATTTTAGCTGCATATGCATAATAGTACATCATGCACTTTCAGAGATCATCATAATAATCCATATATACAAAGCTAGATTTTTCTCCTAATAAATGGGCATGAACAGACTTTTATTTTAAGTGCACGCGAAATGTGAAGCAAAAGATCTTCTTTCCCCAAAGTGTCGATGCCAATAATGATGTCATGTTCAGGATGTGAGACAATGATATCGACAACCTGTAACCAGCCATAAAATAAATTAGCAGTAAAACAAACATCCCTTAGTACTATGACAGTTTTTTTAGCGAAAATTAGTATGATATCTGATAGAAAATAATTGGATTCTGGAAAAAAGCCTAAACTAGTACTGGTTGTCTATCCTAACTTAGTATGATATTTAGAAGGTTTAACATAGTAATGGCCATTGTTCAGTAACGTGCAGCTATAAAGTGCATTAAACTGCATCATACAATCTAGGCAAAACTAGAGAACCTTGCAGAGAAATGTGGAGGTGCACCTGCTAAGCTGCAGCTTCTCGAGATGGAAAATTGTATGACGGATTGCAGTATGTGTTATCCAAGTAAAAGATGTCGACTACATCGTCCTTGAGAGCATCGAGGAGCATGGTTCTTCCTATCTTTTCCCTCTTACTAGCTGTTTCCCAACGGAAATCACCAGTGAAAAGCAAGTAGCCAAACTCTCCATGAAACAAAAACATAACTGCACTTGTTGGATCGATGAAAACAAATGCACAATAACAAGCATTTTCTGTGATTGCACCATCAATGAATTAAGACCTCGCAATAGACAAATTAGGTTCAATACTAGAACCAAGTCCTGGATTCAATCATATTCTCTATGGTTGCTATGGTTTTACAACAAGAATCCACACACAACCTTAATTAGAACAGGAATGTTTGATAAATACAAGCTACCATTTAACGAAGCAGGAAGCCATACCTAAGTAGAAGATCTGCTTAACACTCTTCCGTCCCTAAATAGAGGAAATTTGAAAACATTTATTTTCATCTAAGCAAAATTGTAGTGAGGATAATTTATTAAAATATCTTGTTATGCACATCATATCATATATATATATATATATAAAAGTCGAGTTTTTCCTTAGAATGGCATGAACCCATACTTTTTAGTGACTGAACCGGTCATTTAAATATTGAACCGGTCTTTTAAATAAAATTGAACCGGTTTATTTAATCTCTCTCTCTCTCTCTCTCTCTCTCTCTCTATTAATGATACAAATAGTCTCTCTCTCAATTAATGATATAAGTATGACCTTTTGGTATTTTTATATTTTTGGTTGAAATCTAAATATAACCGGTCTATTTAATCTCTATCTCTCTCTATTAATGATACAAGTAGCCTCTTTCTCTCAATTAATGATATAAGTATGACTCTTTGGTATTTTTATATTTTTGGTTGAAATCTAAATATGTTTCCATTTTGTTTGTGAATGTTTATGAGATTTTTTTTTTGTTCATTTGTTTTTTCGAATGTTCAGAATTATATAGGATTGAAATATAATAGGTATCACACCAACATTAAAAAAATTCCAACTAATTTTCTATTTTATATTTTGATAATCAAAATCGTGGTTTTCTTCTTGCTATTTTTCTTCTTCATACTTATTTTCATTCTAAACTACACCTATGAGAACAAATATTTTAACATGTTTTAATTTATATGAATTAAACTAAAAATAAGGGTCTTATGTATTAAGTCATTTAAATGTTTTATATATCATATATATATATATAAAAGCCGAGTTTTTCCTTAGAATGGTATAGAATAGTGACACGTGGCATGAACCCATACTTTTTAGTGACTGAACCAGTCATTTAAATACTGAACCGGTCTTTTAAATAAAATTGAACCGGTCTATTTAATCTCTCTCTCTCTCTCTCTCTATTAATGATACAAATAGTCTCTCTCTCAATTAATGATATAAGTATGAGCTTTTGGTATTTTTATATTTTTGGTTGAAATCTAAATATAACCGGTCTATTTAATCTCTATCTCTCTCAATTAATGATATAAGTATGACTCTTTGGTATTTTTTAATTTTTGGTTGAAATCTAAATATATTTCCATTTTGTTTGTGAATTTTTGTGAGATTTTTTTTTTGTTCATTTTTTTTTTCGAATGTTCAGAATTATATAGAATTGAAATATAATAGGTATCACACCAACATTAAAAAAAATTCCAACTAATTTTCTATTTTATATTTTGATAATCAAAATCGTGGTTTTCTTCTTACTATTTTTCTTCTTCATACTTATTTTCATTCTAAACTACACCTATGAGAACAAATATTTTAACATGTTTTAATTTATATGAATTAAACTAAAAATAAGGGTCTTATGTATTAATTCATTTAAATGTTTTATATATATATATATATATATATATATATATATATATATATATAAAGAGAAATGATTCATACACTCATTTCTCACAACAGCCTCACAACAAGCTGACGTGGATAGTAATATTTTATTATTTTTTTGTTTTGTTTTCATTTCTTTTTGTAAAAAATAATAAAATATTACCAGCCACGTCAGCTTGTTGTGGGGTTGTTGTGAGAAATGAGTGTAGGGATCATTTCTCATATATAAAAGCCGAGTTTTTCCTTAGAATGGCATAGAATAGTGACACGTGGCATGAACCCATACTTTTTAGTGACTGAACCGATCATTTAAATACTGAACCGGTCTTTTAAATAAAATTGAACCGGTCTATTTAATCTCTCTCTCTCTCTCTCTCTCTCTCTCTCTCTATTAATGATACAAATAGTCTCTCTCTCAATTAATGATATAAGTATGACATTTTGGTATTTTTATATTTTTTGTTGAAATCTAAATATAACCGGTCTATTTAATCTCTATCTCTCTCTATTAATGATACAAGTAGCATCTCTCTCTCAATTAATGATATAAGTATGACTCTTTGGTATTTTTATATTTTTGGTTGAAATCTAAATATGTTTCCATTTTGTTTGTGAATGTTTATGAGATTTTTTTTTTGTTCATTTATTTTTTCGAATGTTTAGAATTATATAGGATTGAAATATAATAGGTATCACACCAACATTAAAAAAAATTCCTACTAATTTTCTATTTTATATTTTGATAATCAAAATCGTGGCTTTCTTCTTGCTATTTTTCTTCTTCTACTTATTTTCATTCTAAACTACATCTATGAGAACAAATATTTTAACATGTTTTAATTTATATGAATTAAACTAAAAATAAGGGTCTTATGTATTAATTCATTTAAATGTTTTATATACCATATATATATAAAAGCCGAGTTCCAACTTAGAGTTGGCCTAGAATTAGGACACGTGACATGAATCCATACTTTTTAAATATTGAACCGACCATTTGAGTAAAAAACTGGTAATTTAAGTAAAACTAAACCGATCTGTGTATTTCAAGTAAAATAAATTGTGCATTTAATATCACTAATTAACTATCTTATATTGAATAAAAAATGAATAGAAACGTCAATTCTTTTTGTCATTAAATCTTCACTAATTTCTACCTATTTCTCTTCCTTTAAGTAAAATCTTTTACTCTAACACCGCTTCCCCTCCCACTAAATGTCCGTTACAAACTAAACCTTAAAGAGTCAAATGTCAGTTTTTTTTTTTTCTTTGGGAAATGTCAAAAGTCACTCCAATATCTCTCACTTTCTCAAATAAATGTATGGAGAAGTAATGGTTTGTGGCTATGCAAAACTGCAATGTTGTTTACATTACCGGAGAGTGATGCTCAAAGCAAAGAGAGCGAAGTTTTTGCTATTGTTGGAACCTTTTTGTTTGTAATATTGCTATAGCCTTTTTTTTTTTTTTTTTTTTTTTTTTTTTTTTTTTAATTTGCCTTTCAAGTTTGTCAAGGTTGTGTTCAATAGAATTGTAAATAATATGTTTGTATTTATTTTATGTGCTTCTGTTTTTCTGATTTGATTTTCTATCATTATTTTTGCATTGATAATTTATATTTTTTTATTTTTTTATTTTTATTTTTGTTGTTTTAAGTACGTGCTATGATGATTTTTTAATTTACGTTGTTCATTGATTTTTTTTTCCTGTATAATGCACATTGTTAACGTGCTTAATTGATAGACAATATTGATTTTCAAGGTTTCATATGAACCGGAAAAGTATATGGAAAAGAAAACTCTAATTTATTCTTTATTTTTTATGTAATTAATATATTATTTTTCATTCAAATTGCTTATTTTATCTTTTGTAAATTTTACACTAAATTCAAGAAAATGATGGTGAGAGAGAGTTTCCTATGGTTTTTTTTGTACGGGGTATGATGATTTTTTAGCGTATTATGTTTATTGAATAGTTTTTTATTACTTTGTGTAATACAAAAAAGATAATACTATTATATGGACAGAAATTTCCTACAAACCGGTTTGTAGGAAATTTCTTACAATCCACATATAAGATTGACATGTGTCATTTAGCATGTGAGAATCATATGTTATTTAAATAGCATGTACGAACATAGTGTTAGCCCTATGGCGTCAATCCGATTATATTGCAAATATTTTGATGATAACAAATTATATCTTGTTGCTCTAATGTATTTACTTCAAGTATGATAGTTGCAAAGAACATTCGAGCACACATTCTCAAAGGACCAAAAAGAATCAAAGGCATTTGGAATTCTAAGCAAGAAGCCCTTAAGCTCTGAAGAACACAAGATTGAAGAATCCGTATTTTATTAGGGTATTCTTGTAAAGCTCTTGTATGATTGAACTCCTGAGACTCCTCACTCTAGAATGAACTAAGGACCCTTCATACATTGCATATATGAATTTTTGAAAAACGAAAATCATTAAAAATCAAACTTCAAGTTTAAAAATTCTGCTGGAAATTATTTTGTCTTGAAAAATCAGATTTCAAGTTTAAAAATTCTGCTGGAAATTATTTTGTGTTGAAAAATCAGATTTCAAGTTTAAAAATTCTGCTGGAAATTATTTTGTCTTGAAAAATCAGATTTCAAGTTTGAAAATTCTGCTAGTTATCATTTTGTCTTTGAAAATCAGATTTCATCTTTGGAAAATTAGCTAACAATTATTCTTGTCTTTGAAAATCAGATTTCATCTTTGAAAAATTAGCTAGGAATAATTCTTGTATTTGAAAATCAGATTTCATCTTTGAAATATTAGCTAGCAACAATTTCTGACTTTGAAAATCTGGTTGCAAATTTGAAAAATTGTCTAGCAACAATTTCTGACTTTGAAAATATGGTTGCAAATTTGAAATATTAGC